>NW_007231563.1:0-57140 GCF_000164805.1 Carlito syrichta | reverse complement strand
CACCTCAGCCTCCCAAAGGCGCGGGATTACAGGCTGAGCCACCGAGCCCGGCTGAATCTACCTTTCTTAATTCACAACTCTTTTGGCGAATTCTTTCACACCCACACAACTATGACCTCAATTACTACACATAACATTTTGGTGGTCCATACAGGGATTTCTCTCCTATGGAAACCTCTCCTCCACTCTCCTTTCTCTTCAAACTCAAAAATCTTAGTGGACTACATCCAGGCCCAGAGACAACTGGTGGTTCTTGACCAGGGCAACTTCTCAGTGTACCAGAAGGTCCAAGATGAATGATATTAGACTGCCATTGCCCAATTGGTTGAGGGACTAGAGTTTACTTTTCTTTCCAGTCTTCCATGGACAATCTCTAGTATCTCTCTGACAACTGATGATTACTTACCAGGGTCACTCCCTGGTGTAGCCTGAAGGCCAGAGGGTGAACAAGTTTGACTGCCTTACCTGGAAAGGAAGAAGACTCTCCTTTCTGGTCAAAAATCCACAATTCCAATGCATGGCACAGTTTGACAATGGAAACTCATCCAAGACAAATCCACACATGCTTTCAGAAACCCAGACCTCCCTCTTTTTCTCTTTCTCTTTCTCTTTCTCCATACCTCATTAAGCCAAATGAGCCCAGACAGTATCAGAATGTTGAGTCTTCCATCAACCCCCTTTCCCTGACCTGGACTGACCATTCAGCATCATTGACCTTAACACTGATGATGGCCCTAATGCCGAGTTCCTCTCTATCAGGCAGGATGCCCTTATACTCTATATAAGGAGATAATTTCCAATAGGTGGGAAAGGATATCTCAGAGTCCCTCACAGCAGACGGAAGTGGAACCCCTTTCACTCAGCAGACACCCCGAGAGAAATTATGGATTGGGTCTTCAATGGATGGGTTCTTAAAGCATGATTTTTCCTGGTCCCACCATGAGATAGAGTTCCTACATTTCCTTGGGCTACACTTTAAAACATTGGAATTAGTTTGACATTCAGACTCTCAAAAATAAACATCTAATTTTCTCATAAAATGTAACATGGTCACTTTACTGGTTTCCACACCAGGAATATTGGCCTCCAAATGAGACTTTGGCCCCAAACACTATTTTATAGCTTGACCTCTTCTGTCACAAGTCCTCTAAATAGTCTGAGACTCCTTCTGTCCAAACTTTCATGGCTCTGTCTCAAAATTCTGACCTGTATAAAAACTTTCAAATGTGCCTTACTTAAGTTCACTTACTCTTTTGTCAGTCTAAGTGATTCCTCCTTTACTATGCCTCAGACACAACCTACTCCCTCACAACCTACTCCTTTACTATGCCTCAGAAATTAACTACTCCCTCTGAGCTGACCACTCCTCCTCTGTATCAGAACACCACTGTTTATTATGTAAGACTTGCTAAAAGGTTTTTTTAAAAAATCTGGTCACTTTGCTACACCTGAAAAGCTTCTTCTGATAGATAGATAAAGCCTTATATGCTCGGTACTATCTGTGTGGTGCAAAAAGACATGGAAACTGGCCATTCCCACCTGATTGCCCACATCCCATAATTCCTTCTCCCAAAGTCTCATGCCAAACTTTTACATCCTCTGACACCTCTTAAACTGCAATTTAGTGATCTATAAAGGGTCCTAACGAATCTGTTCACAATTAAAAATGGGTGAGAATAAACCATTAAACTAAATTTAATTATCTTAAATTTTAAATGCCTTAAATACAAAGATGGCCCACCCATCAAAACAGTTTGCTACTTCCAAAACTTATACATTAGACCATTTCAAATGACACTGAAATAAGAATAGAAATAGTCAGAAGTTCCTTATGTACAGACTAAAATCTTTTTTACTTTAATCCCTTTCAAAAAGTGGTTTATAATCAATTGTAGGACTCTGACAAGTAATCTTCAGTACCAATTTCTAATAACTATGGAAATTATACCATTAAACTAGAAAAAAGTGGTGAAGGAAGGACAGATTCGATTGCCCCCATGGTCTTTCTTAGTTCTTACTGCTTAAGGAAATGAATCTCCACTATCAAAAAGTAAGGTTTTTGCTTTTCCAAATCTTTGAATTATCATTTTACTAAATGAATAATTATTTTACAATGGCCTGTAATCTTGTGTGATAATATCATACTTTTAAAGCCTTTAATATTTAACAGACTTTCCAACATAAAAATTTCAGATTCTCAATTCAGTTTTTCTGAACTTTAAATTTTTTTTTTAGTATTAAGTTTCAGTATTTTCGAGTATTTTAATTTTTTTTAGTAGCATTTTTGCTGAAGTTCAAGAAAATACTTAACTCATTTGGTATGTTAAAAATGCACAGGCGACATTGTCAAACATAAAAAAGTGTTTACCTTTTCTAAGGTTATATTTATGTGTGCAATTGGCATGTGTTCCAAAATTGTGTAACATTCCTATAATTCTTATATGTTCAACTATGTGTTACCAAGAGTAACAATTATTATGTTAAAATCACCTATATAAAATTAATATTGTCATAAAGTAAAGGCTGCAACTATAATTAAAAATTAAGTTCACTTACAATTACCTTTGTGTCAAACCCCTGGAAAGGAAGGGAAACTACCCCACAAGGTCAATCAACATATGACTGCTTGAGGAAAGCAAAAAGTCATTTTTAAAGAAACAGCATCAGTCTCCAAAGATCCCACTTCCTCCTACACCTTCCTCCTGGACTGCCTCCATAATGGTTCAGGGTCACTGGGAATTGTTTTATAAACAGCTTCTGTTATAAAACCTAAAAATGGTATCTGAGAACAAAATTCAAAACATATATGTTTCTCTCTACCTAATTTCTCCAGAATTTGGAAGCTATTTGTGAGTATTAATCTATTACAGTATGATTATTTACATCAGTACAATAAGAATCTATTTTCTTTTGTAACAAGATGTAATTGGAAATACTGCTTATTTTATCAAGGCTTTGGGTAGAATATTATTTCAGAACAGACTAGATTAAGATCTAGACTAGATTGAGATTAAGATCTATAAAGAGTCAATTTTTAAAAAGCCCTTGAAAAGGCTAACCTGGTAGCTCTTCAACTTTGCAGGACTTCTGGTCTGGTGAAGAAGTTTCCTTACTAACGGGCCCAGGAATCCTAAGTTACTTAAAACCTCAATAAAGGACTTTACTCAGTGCAGGTATTTACAGACAGATCCTTGGCTGGGTTCAGAGACTTTTAAAGAATCTACTCTGAGATTCTTTATGGGAAAAGTTCCAACAGAACCAATTTAAAAAGAACCTATGTAACAAGTAATTATTCTTACTACACTTCATACAAATAAAATATATACTAAATCTAAAACTTAATTTACAAATACTTTGGTCTTACTTTGATTTATCTTTAATGGAAATAGACTAGAGAGAGGAAAAATCATGTTTTTAAATTATCTTATTATTTTTAAGTTTTTATTATTTTCTACAATTTAAACTGCATCCTAAAGTCTTTCCTGGATACATGTCTCCAGACTAATGATTTTCAAATTTTCCTCTGCTTTCCAACATTTATGGTATCCTCTATGTATGTGAAATAAAAACATGATCCTGGTTTTCCTGACTTCTTCCTTTTTTGGAACATCTCATCTTAATACTCTTCTTCCTAATTACAAAACCCACACTCTTTAATCTTTTTAAGTTTATCTCTTCCAGACCCCAACAATTCCATCTCCAGATGGTGCTTCAACAAAGTTTCCAAACTAAAACATCAGAAACTCTACTTCTGCTGAGCCCTTTAAACCAATTACAAAGGATTTTTACTCAAACTGACCCTAATTACCCATATGACTTTCTTTTTCCAACACACAAGATCCCCTGACAAACCAACAATCCTAGGTAGGGCTAACACAATGCCCCTGCTCAACATGAAACAGATGAGACCTCTGACCCTATGCCTAAGATTTGGCATGACTGCTCTGCTGGGGAAAATGTGGAAAAATATGAAGTCCAAATAGGCCAGCAATAATTGAGTAAATTATACTGAGGAAAGGGAACCTCACTGTGAAATCTATAAGGAACTTACTGACCACAGTAAGAGTCATAAGAACTTGCTGACCACTATGAAATCATGGTTGTGCACTATTAACTGACCACTGTAGATGGAAAAGCAGTTAATCATTGTTGTAAATTAATCCTGTCTTAAGAAAGAGAATACCACAATCAATCAGCCATCTTGCAGACCTCTCACACAGCACGTACAACTCGTAACTAACTTCCTTCTCCAGATCCTTGGCACCACATGAAAACTCTCCAGTTAGCCTTAAAAAATATCCCTCTAGCCCTTGCTTCTTTGCAGACAGCAGACGGCCTTTACTGCTACACTGCCAATTGCTCCTTTTACAATTTACAATCCCTTTAATAAATCTGCCTTTCTTAACTCACAACCGTCTTGGCGAATTCTTTCACTGCCCATACAACTCTGGCATTATCTAGTCACAAAAATTATCTACACAAAAATAAGACCCCAGGCAAAGACCTTCTCCTAACAGTTCTTATAAAGTTGGAGGTCAGAGGAAAACTAACAAAAGATACATATTTTTCAGGTAAATTCAAGGAGAGGGTAGCAAGTTGTCTTCCCAGAAGAGGCCAAAAAATAGCTAATAAATTTAATCTTTAAGTTTATACCATAAATCTGGAGAAAATTGAAAAGTTACCTTGAAAAGTAAAATGAAACAGATGCTGGCAAGGATGCGGAGAAAAGGGGACGCTTCTACACTTAGTGGGAATGCAAACTAGTTCAACCTCTATGGAAAACAGTGTGGTGATTCCTAAAAGAACTAGAAACTGACCTTCCATATGACCCAGCAATCCCCCTTCTGGGAATATACTTGGAGGAACTTAAATCACTCTACAAAAAGGATGCCTGCACACACATGTTTATTGCAGCACTATTCACGATAGCAAAGACAAGGAACCAACCGTGCTGCCCATTGAAACTGGACTGGATTTTTTAAAATGTGGTACATATACACAACAGAATATTATACAGTCACAAAGAAGAACAAAATTATGGACTTCACTGCAACTTGGATGGATTTAGAGTCAATCATACTCAGTGATCTATCACAGAAACAAAGAACAGATACCACGTGTTCTCACTCATAAACAGACTCTGAACATTTACCATAATACAATAAGAAAGAGATTGGCAGTAACGGAACACTGCCGGGGGGGGCACATAACATCAATAAGGGTACTTGATCTCAAACCAGGTAAAGGGGGGACCAAAGGGAGGCCCAAACTTTACCTGTACAGTAACCACTTGTATACCTAATTCTGAATTGTTCTCCACATCTTTAAAATAAAGAAAAATAAAAAAATAAAAGTAAAAGTAAAGGAAAATGAATTTCTAAATCAGGACAAGCTTGTGTTACCATAGCACCAACTTGTATCCAGAAATCATTCCTGCATATGACTCACATAGGGTCTCTCTCTCCCTCTCCCTTTGTGTGTCTGTCTATCTGCTCCTGTCTCTGTCTCTGTCTGTCTCTGTGTCTGTGTATGTGTCTTTGTTGTCTCTCTCTCTCCCTCTCTCTCTCTCTCTCTCTCTCTCTCTCTCTCTCTCTCTGTCTCAAGTTATGAAACTCTGAATTTGCTTCCAGACAAAATACATACCTGCTGTATGGTTTTGGGAATTTTTAATAAACTTTTCTGTAGTTTATTGTCTTATTATATAAACTTAGATGATAATAGATGCATGCATTTTATCTCATCACTTGGTGTATAGAAAGTGTTACAAAAATTTTATTTACAGTGATTATTTCTGGACATAGTTTCAATGAAGATATAGGAGTAAAGTATAGAAGACATCTGAGCTATTGTTTTATTAGTGTGAAGTAAAAAAATATTTTGTGAAAACATTAATTTTATTCTTTCTGTAGCATAGCAGTATATAAGGCATTGTAAAATCCTCACTCTTTACTCTTTGTAGAGTGACAAAGCCTAGCTTTCCTCAGAAGAGTAGGAATTTCCAGAAGTCAAGACTGTGTGTCTTTGACACAGATTGGAGCTGCTGCAGCTGGGGTTCCTTTCACCCTGCAGGATGACATCATGAGAATCAGCCTCACTCTTTCTGTACTCCCCAAGCTGAGGAACACAAGGACCCACGCACCACAGCCATAATCTTGGAGAAGCTGTTAACCCTGTGCCCTGGGCAAGTCACACATTAATGTGCATGGAAAGGGTGCTAGCATCCATCCCTAGAAGCATAGCCTGTCCTGGTGCTAGGGATTAAAGATGTGTGATAAGGACAGCATTGTGCCATTTCTGTTATTTTTGTACACACGTTCAAGGCTGCTTATAAAACAACTTAAAGAAATAGGCTGTAAATAACTGAAATCTGTCCTCACATGTCAGTCTATAGCAAGTAGTACCAGCAGTGGGGTTTCTTCCTCTAGCAGACATCATGGTGTCAAAAGCAACCTCTCGTGACAAACTGTAACTAGACTGACAAAAAATTTTAAAAGACTCTAATAAAATCAGCAAGAAAAGTAAGGACAGTACTACTGACTTCACAGAAATGAAAAAAGATTCTAAGAGACTATGATGAACAACTCATTACCAACAAATTAGATGACATCTCATGAAATAGACAATTACTAGAAACAAACTACTAAAACCTACTCAAGAAGAAATAGAGTCAGGCGCAGTGGCTTATGTCTGTAATCCCAGTACTTTGGGAGGCCAAGGCAAGAGTAGTGATTGAGCCTAGGAGTTCGAGACCAACAAGGGTAATATAACAGACTTTATCTCTACAAAAAATAAAAAAATTAGCCAGGTATGGAGGTGCACACCTGTAGTTCCAGCTATGCAAGAAGTCCGGAGGTTGAGGTTGCAGTGAGCCGTGATCATGCCACTGCACTCCCGACTTGGTGACAGAATGAGATCCCTGACTCAAAACAAAGAAGAAAAAGGAGAAAAAGAAGGGAGGAAGGAGAAGAGAAGGGAGAGGAGGAAGAGGAGGAGGAGGAGGAGGAAGGAGAAGGAGGAAAAGGAGAAAGACTTCCTCTCAAAAAAAAAAGAAGAAGGAAAAGAAAAAGAAAGAAAGGAAACCTGGGCTACTTGGTGAGAGCTCATCTCTTCAATAAATCAAAAAATTAGCTGGGTATGGTTGTTGGTGCCTGTTCTAGCTACTTGGAAGGCTGAGGGCAGAAGGATCACCTGAGCTCAGTAGGTCAAAGCTGCAGTAGTATGACCAAAAAAAAAAAAAAAAAAATAAGTATTGTCAAGGATGTGGAGGAACTGGAACCATCATACAAGTCTGGTAGAAATACAAAATGGTATAGCTACTGTGGAAAACAGTTTGGTAGGTTCTTAAAAAGTTAAGTATAGAATTACACGATGACTTTACAATTCTACTCCTGGAAAATAATTGAAAACAGGAGTTCAAACAAAGCTTGTACATAAATGTATATAGCAGCACTATTCACAATAGCCAAAAGTTGGGAAACAGCACAAATGCTCATCAACAGATAAGTGGATAAACAAACAATGGAATATTATTCAACCATAAAATGAATTAAGTACTGATATATCCTATAACATGGGTGAATCTTGAAAACATTATACTAAGTAAAAGATGCCAGACACAAAAGACCACATATTGTATGATTCCATTTATATGAAATATCCAGAATAGGCAAATTCTTGGTTAGCAGATTAATTCTTAGAAAGCAGATTAATGTTTGCCAAGGCTTAGGAGAAGGGGGAATGGGCAGTAACTGTGTACAGGGTTTCTTTTTGAGGTAATAAAAATGTTCTGGAACTAGACAATGATGATAGTTACAGAACATTGTAAGTGTTCAGTGACTGTCACTTATTTGTACAGTTTTAAATGGGTAAGATATAAATTTTGTTATGTATTTTTCCACAAGTACAGAAAAAGAATTAAAGCAGGTATCAATTTTTAAGCAAGAACCGTGTTCTCTGCTTAACAATATCCCCCTTATTAAAGAAAAGAGCTATAACTGAAATTTTCCTTCTCTTCAGACTCTAGATAGTATGTCATTGAATCAAATACAACTTTTCCATGGTTCTCAGACCAGCCAATATGATGTTCTGATTTATGATACCCGGCACCTGTTCTACAAAATATCTCACAGTACAGATGTTAAGAATTCTGACTTTGGAAAAAAAACAAATCGGAAATAAGACCACTGCTGTAATAACCCTTACAAATATGTGACTTGAAGCAAGTTACTGTAGCTTTTGGTGACCTAGTTTCATGGTACATATTTGAGGGGTAGGAGGTATGAGAGGGCATAGACATATTTTGAGCCCTGTCAGGGACTTGATTATAGTATCTAGTATTCTCTACATTCTATGAAGATGAAGGCATGAAACCCAACACTACTCCTCCTATTTTCCCCAGTACGGGAAATGTGAGGATGCAAACTGTTTAGTTATGGTCCAGGAGATGCCATTAATTCTTTTCTGTGTAAGACACATGTTAATGAGGAGGGGAAGGATACCAAGATCCCTTGAAAATCTTTAGTTTGACAGTACACGGTGTCCTGGAGCCAGATCACACTGATGCATGAGTGGATTCATAAATGTTTATGAATTTTACAAGACAGTTGTTAAATTGCTGATAATTCAAGCAATTTGAGAACCCTGAGCTTCAATTTACTGGTCAGTCCTAAAAATCCAGGAAGAACTTCAAGTCAGTACTATACCTCCATGAGTTAACCACAAAGATTTAAACCAAATATGACTTCTGATTCCTTCCTAATCCCAGCTGAAGAAATGTCCCCAGAAGTTACATCAACCTCCCAAGCATCCTTCTCCAAAATGCAAAAGTTGGGCTTCATAACCTCAACTTTAGTTCTGGTAGCAGCCAACTACATAACGTCTCTACTGGAGAGGCTGTCCCAACACAGATGAGAAGATCCACCAAGAGAGGCAGTAGAAAAGGTCAACATTGCCCTAGGAAAAAAAAATCATGGGAACATGAAACAGAAAACCCTTAATCACAATAGCAAATTATTGCATTGAAAGGGAAGGAAGAATCTCTTCCTCACATGATAAAGATCAGAATGGATTTGAGTGTCATTACTTCCAGATCTATAGGCATAGGAGGGATATTTTTGAAAACTCTAAAGGTAGAATTCATTATCTTGAAAAATGCTAAAAGAGGACCTTAGCAACTTAATCCTCAGCCTTGGTACCATTCATAATTGTTGTCTATCAAAAGTGTTACCCTAAGAGCAGGAAGGAGAGAAGAGCTATCAAGGGAGAATTAGACAAATCCACAGTTACAGGTAGTGGTTTCCACAAATCCCTCTGAGCTACTGATAAAACAACTAAGTAGAATATCAGGAAGAATTTTGAAGATCTAAAAAACACAATCATCCAACAAGATCTAATCAACATATATAAAATACTCCCGTCAATAACAGTGGAATACTTTTTTTTCAAGCATTCATGGAACATTCAGTAACATAGAACTATATTTTAAAAAACTGTTATCATGCAGAATGTGTTCTCTGACCAAAATGGAACTAAATGGGAAATGAATAACAGCAACAACAAAAAAAGAAAATCCTTAAACACATAGAAATGAAACAACATGTTTATAAATAATCCATGAAGAGAGGAAAAGATCTCAAAGGAAATAAAAATTTATGGAACAGAATGAAAATGAAAATACAATATATCAAAATATGTGAGATACAGTTAAAGTAGTGATGAAGGGGAATTTTATAGTAGTAAATGCTTACACAAAGAAAGAGAAAAAAATCTCAAATAAATAATCTGTTTCTATTTCAACAAGAAAAAGAAGATAAAAATAAATTCAAATAAATCACAAGAAAAATAATAATACACATGAGAATGGGTATCAAATTGAAAATAGGAAAACAGTAGGGAAAAATCAAGGAAATAAAATGTTATTTTTTTCAAAACTAGCACTAAAATCAATAAATATGTAGCAAGACTGACAAAAATATATGACAAGATGACACAAATTATCAATATTAGTAGTTACAGAAGATATTATTTCAGATTCTGTAGCTATTAAAAGTATAATATGGGACTATTATAAACAATCTATATGCTCCCAAATCTGACAACTTAGAAGACAAGTGCTAATTCCTGGAAAACCAAAAGCTACCCAAACTCAAACAACATAAAATAAAAATCTGAATAGCACTAAAACTATTTTTAAAATTGAATTTTTAGCTAAAACTCTTCCAAAAAACTTTCCAGGCCCAGATGGTTTAATTGAAGAATTTTATGATTCCGTTAAAGAAAAAGTAACACCAATCTACACTATCTTTTTCAAAAATAAGAAGAAGAAAAACTGCCCAACTCATTTGATGAGGCAAATATTAACTTGATACAAAAACAAGGCAAATGCAATACCAAAAAAAAAAAAATCCTATTGCAAACCAAATCCCTCATGAATACAGGCATAAAAATCATTAACAAAATATTTCCAAACCAAATCCAACAGTGCATAAAAATCATTAAGGAGGTTATACATCATGACCAAGTACATTTTTCCAGGTATGCAGTGCTAGTTCAACATTTGAAAATCAATTAATGTTATTAATGTTATCAGTCATGGTGGCTCATGCCTGTAATCCCAGCATTTTGGGAGGCAAGAGGATTGCCTGAGCTCAGGGGCTTGAGACCAGTCTGGGCAACTTGGCAAGACCTCATCTCTACAATAAATCAAAAAATTAGCCGGATGTGGAGGTGTGTACCTGTGATTCCAGTTACTTGGAAGGGTGAGGTGGAAGGAACGCCTGAGCCCAGCAGGTTGAGGCTGCAGTGGCGGTGGCTGTGAGCGTGCCACTGCACTCCAGCCTGGGCAACAGAGTGAGATCCAGACTCAAAAAAAAAAAAAAAAGAAAGAAAGAAAGAAAAAAAATCAAGCAATATAATTTTAAAAAGCTAAAGAATAAAAATAAAATGACTATAATAATGGAAACAGAAGACCACTGACAAAATCCATTACTCATTAATGATACAAACTTTCAAAAGCTTCTTAGGAATTAGTATAAATTATTTAAACTTGTTAAAGAATATCTACAAAAATTCTACAGCAAACTATGTACTTCACAGTGAAAGACTAAATGTTGACAACTAATTTTGAAAACAAAAAAGAATGCCTACACTCTTCACTCTTATTCAAAAAAGCACTGAATTTTCTAGCCCCTAAAATAAGAAAAGAAATGCATATAAATGTGAAAGGAAGAGTAAACCTGCCTTTATTTGCAGAAGATATGATTGTTTACATGGAAAATACCAACAAATCTATCAAAAACAAAACAAAAAAATTGAGTTAAGTCAGTTTTGAGTACAAAAACTCAGCACTCAGAAAGCAATTGAATATCTATATTAAAAAAATGAATCTGTGGAAACCAAAATTAAAACCACATTGCCATTTAAAATCACTCCAAAAATGAAATAGTTAGACATGCACTTTACAAAATGTATACAGGATCCATGTGTTAAAAATAGCAACATATTAATGAAAAAAAAAACCTATTTCAGAAGATAAAATGGAGAGGCATAGCATGTTAATGGACTGAAAGACTCAACCAATAAAGATGTCAATTCTTCCTAAACTGATTTATAGGTTTAATGCAATTCCCAACAAAATTTCAGTATGGATATTTATAGACATAGATAAGCTTATTCTAAGATTTATATGGAAATTCATACGCCCAAGGATAGCTAAAACAATCTGGATGAAGAATAAAGTGGGAAGAATTATACTACCTAATATTAAAATTTATTATCTAGTTACAGTAATCAAGACAGTGTGGCATTGACTGAGAGACAGGCTTATAGATAAATGGAATAGAATAGAGAATCCAAAAAATAGACCCACATAAATTTGATGAATTTGACAAGGATGAAAAAGCAATTCAATGGAGGAATAATAGTTCTTTCAACAAATAGTGCTAGAACAACTAGATATCAATAGAACCCCAAAATGAACCTGGACCTAAACCTCAAGTAAAATTCATGCAAAATTTAATTTAAAAAAGATAATGAACATGAAAGTAAAATACAAAACATTATTTAAAATATGTAAAAAATCATTGTGATCTAGGGATAGGAAAAGAGATCATAGACTTGACATCATAAACATGATTTGTAAAAAGACAAAAATAGATAAATTGGAGCTCTTCAAATTTAAAAACATTTTTTCTTAAAAAACCCATATAATATGGTAAAAACATAAGTTACATACTGGAAGAAAAAGGATTCGTAATTAGAATTTATAAAGAATTCTCAAAAAACCGAAGTTAAAAAATATCAATTTGAAAATGAACAAAAGACACGAATAGACATTCTATAGCGTATAAGATGGCAAATAAGTACACTAAAAAAGAGCTACACATCATTAGCAATCAGACAAACAAATTAAAATCACCATAAGATAGTTCTACATACTTATCACACTGGCCAAAATAAGAAATAGTGGCAATACTAAATGTTGGTGACGATGCAGAAAAGCTGCATCAAATTTTTCCTGGAAATGTAATTTGATACATTCACTCTAATACAGTTTGGCAGTTTCTTGAGCATCTACCCCAGAGAAATAAAAAATTTATTGTTACACAAAACATATATACAAATGTTCATAACAACACTATTTGTAATTGTCAAAAAGCTAGAAACCGATCAAATGTGCTTGAAGAGTAGAATGATTAAACAAACTAAGATACATCCATAGCACAGAGTACTATTCTGCAAAAAAATAAATAAACTATTGATACACGCAACAACTTGGATGAATCTCAAGGCATTTATGCTGAGTGGGAAAAACAATCCCAAAAGGTGACAAACCGTATTGATTCCATTATTGCATCGTTTTTAAAATAACAAAAAATTTTAAATGTAGAACAGATTAGTGATTAGCAGGTTGTGGGGGTTCAGAGATAGCAGGATGGGAAGATGTGTATTACTATAAAAGGGCCATATTCGGGATCCTTGTGGTGACGGAACACTTCAGTATCTTTTCTGTAGTAGTGAATATACAAACCACAACAGGTGACGAAAATTGTATACCACTAAATACACACACACACACACACACACACACACACACACACACACACACACACACACACGAGTTCAAATATAATTGGGAAATCTAAGAAAAAAAATCAGTGGATTGCACCAATGTAAATTTTCTAGTTGTGATACTGTACTATACAGTTTTGCAAAATCTTATCTGTATTATTTCTAACAATTGCATATGAATCTACAATTGTCTCAATAAAATTTTAAATTAAAAAATAAAAAGGCAAGAATTTAAGGAAAAGAAGGACCAAGTTGAAGTCTAGGTGATAAATACAAATTCTAAATAATGATAAGGAGAGATGCTTATAATTTATAATGTATTGCAACAGGATTTATATTTCAACAGACTTGGATTGATAACTGTCTGGGTTGTCAGTCTTGAGGTGAGTTACTTAAATTCTTTGTTCCTAAATTATGTCATTGGCAAATGAAAGTTATAATATTGCATCTCCATCTCTGTGAAGACATTCTTGACCACCTGGACTCCATGGTTCTTCTCTGCATTCCCATGGTCCCTGACTGACTCCTGCCATGGTTCTCATCATAATTGTTTTGTAATTATTTTCTTTGTGGCTGCCTGACTATTAAGCTTTAAACTATTTGAGTACTGTTATTCTGCAATAATCATACCTGTGTCTCTAGAGTTTGCTTCACCAAGTGCCCGGATTCTGGTAACCAGAAGATGAATAAGATGACACATGCTACCCACTCAAAAAAAATATAGCTATTAGTATATGGTCAATTTGTTCATTGGAAATAATATATTGAAAATGGGTGAACACAAAAAGTCGCAGTGCTTAAGTTTATCTTCACGAAAATAGGGTGGAAGAGGATTTCTTTATCCCTACATTTTGTCCAGAATATTCTGGTACCACTGGATTTTTTACTTTCCCTCCCTTTGTGAACCTAAATACAAACAGATCAATGAAAGGTGTTAGGCCTCAGTAAATACTTATTAGATGGATACAACACTGACATTTGATTACTTTGGTTTTTTATCGGGTGATGGTACTCAGGCTTACATCAGCACAATCAAGGACATGAACACAATGATCAGTGACTTTGAGTGAGTCCAAATAAGCTTTTTCACACTCAAGAGCAGACTACTCTGTCTTTCTCCTGTTTCTTTTGCCACAACTGTGTGTGCATGTGTTTCTCACAGGCCCCCTTCCCAGGTGTCCTTCCTTTGCACGTACATTGCTTTTCTGTTTCTCCATCTTTCTGTTCCACTTGATTATGAGATTTCAGACACCAAGGACTTTGATTCATTTCCCTTTCATCCCCCACTTCCAGGATAATCCCTGAAACATGTTGGGTATCACTGTTTAATGAGTTAATTTATTTATCTTTTGTAATGACCTTGACAGAAAGACCACACCCTTTATTCTGTAAATAGTCATGTAAATTTTTATCGGTGTAGATTTTAAGTCTTTTTTGTATCAGCCATTAGATAGACTCTTGTATTGAGTTGTCAATATACTGCATGGTCAGAACTTTGACATGTTTCTTTGCTATCACACACAGAAGAAATCAGTTGTCAGTACCCAGTATGGCTTAGGGCAGCATATGCCAGAGTGTTTGTTGTTTGTTTGTTTTGAGTCAGGGTATCACCCTGTCACCCAGACTGGAATGCAATGGCATGATCATAGCTCACCACAGCCTTGACCTCCAGGACTCAAGCGATACTCAGCCTCTCGAGCAGCTGGGATTACAGCGGCATGACACCATGCTCAGCTTCCCCCTCCTTACCCCCTGCCCCCAGAAGAAGTCTCACTATGTTTCCTAGGCTGGTCTTGAACTACTGTGCTCAAGCAATCCTCTCTCCTCAACCTCCCAAAGTGCTGGGATTATAGGTATGAGCCACCATGCCCAGCCATGTCAGGTTTTAATCATTTAAAAACCACCTTCACTAATAAATGCCTGCAAAAGTTTTCTGCTCAAACTGTGCTTAGTTTCATTAACCTGTAGTGTCATTACAGACTGATTCCCAGCTCACCTACTGGCTCATTGAAGACAGTGAATATAATGTATCGTTCTTATGTACCCATGACCGTCAGTAAAGTGCCAATCACATTGTAGGTATCCAAGTAGTCCTTGTTGACTCATTAGTTGGGCTTTCTGTTTGTCTTTAAAAATAGACACTGTGGAATTCTCCTTCCAGTAATGGTGGTATGAGCAGTTTAGACAATTCACTTCCACAGAATACAAGTGAAAAACTGAACAAAATTATTGAAAACAACTATTTCGTGTCACTGAGACAAAAGCTTGAGAAGTATTTATGAGCAACTGCTGCTGCATTTGGTAAGAGGGAGAGTTTGTGGCCTTTTTAACTGAGAGTGTTTTTGTGCACTCTCCATCTCAGATGGTGAACATCCACAGCTTTACTATGTGGAGGTGGTAAATTCATTACAAAGATGTTGGCAAGCCAGCTAGAAATTTTACAGGGAGAGTTTGGAAGTCATAAAAGAGCTGAGATATTAAACGCTACACCTTCCAGTCTGACAGCTAAACTATGCATGCAAGAAGGCCACCCCTGTGAACCAGGAAAAATTAAAAGTCTGGGAAGACTTATAGAGTTACTGTACTTTTGAAAGCATTCCTCAACCCTAGTATAGCTTGAGTGGCAGAGAGAGGTGGCCTTACTGGCTTGAGTAGGGTCACCAGAGTTAGTAAATAAAACAAAGATACCCAGTTAAATTGGAATTTCAAACATATGAAAAAAATTCATTGTTTCCCTGAAATGTTAATTTAATTGAACTGCTTGTATTTTATCTGACAACCTTAGGCTTGAGGTGTCTGAACATAAACCAGATTGACTGAGTAAAAACTATACAGAGGAAGGGGAGACCCCAGGGTTTAAGAATGAAGGAAAGTGTAATATTCCATTGTGTATATCATGATCAATGTTTATATACCTAACCCTGAAATGTACCCCACATCTTTATAATAAAAATTTTTTAAAAGTTCAGATTCTTTTTAAAAAGTAAAACATTATTAATAATACTAAAAACTTCTCTCTTCTTTATTAACTGAAGCTCAATTCATAAGTAGTCAATTTGATGAAACTAAAAAGATAAAAAGGTTTTCAACCATTTATGTTTGAGTATCTAGAAAATTGTATTTTTCCAATTTATCTTATAACATTATGATATTTCAAATTACATCCTATAATATGTATTTCAATGCCCATTCTTATGGATACTCTTAAATTTACTTGAGAAATTTCAATTTTATCTTGCTATTTTATCTGAAAATTAAAGTATAGATCTTAAAAAAAAAGAATGAAGAAAAGTAGACTAGAAACATCATTGCTTACCCACCATGGGAAAGATCATTTCAGCAGTTTGAGTTCAGTTGAGGCTATGATAATTACCAACTAAAACAAAACAAAAACCTAACTACATTCAGAAAAACAAAACTGAATCAGAGTCACTATAGCAATCTATAAGTTTACCTTTCTATCAAAATTCACTAGATGTGAAAAAACAAAGTAAAACCTATTCTCAAAAAATAAAGTAGTCACTAGAATATGACTCTTTGTGGAACTAGATGTTGAATATAGCAGCTATTATAAATATACCCAAATAATTACAAAAACCTCTTTAATAAATTAAAGGAAAGTGTGCAAGAAATGAGTCAAAAATAGGAAAACTCCACAAAAAAATAAAACTGTAATAGAAAAACAAATCACAATTCTAGAGCAAGACAGTATAATCATTGAAATGAAAAAAAAATCCCTAGATGGGGTCAGGAGCATAACTGATATGGCAAAAAAATCATGAAACTGAAAGATAGATCAAAAGAAATTATTCCATCTGAAGAACCAACATAAAAGAGTGAACAGAAATGAGCAGAACACTGTAGTAAAACATCAAGAGATCCGCAAAAATATTTAGGTATAGATCAATCATCCTAATGAGAGAGGAGTAAGCAAGAAGCTGGTTACGCAGACAGATTAGGGAAGGTTTCCAGTAGGACTCCATTTTACCTGGAGAAACAGCTGCAAGCTGCAGGCTCTGGACAAAAGTCACATCCATTCCCTTTTCGCTTGCTTTCTCTCTTTTTCGTGCACCATTTCCTAATTGGCCCTTTTTCAATTCTCTCTCCATCTTCCCTTTACACCATCATGCCACCTTTTTAGTCCTCACTACTGACTAATTAGGTTAGTGCATTTTCAGTACCTACTACCAAACAATCGGCACACTCGAGTACTATGTAAACCCCCCGCCCGGCCTCAGCAGTCTCTTTTTGGCCCTGGCAACCCACTTGGGGGCACGTGGCAACCCACTTGGGGGCTTGGCATCCCTCTTAGGGGCCTGGCAACCCACTTGGGGCCCCCTCTCACTGTGAGAGCTGCTAACACTTCCTGAATAAACTTCGACTTGCTCGCTCTTTTGATGTCCTCGATCTTTAATCTTCTTGGTTATGAGACAAGAACCTGGGATTCATCTGGGATTCATCCAGACAAGAGAGCTGTAACCTCTCCTGACCATGAAAGGAATTCTCCAAGCAAGAGCTGAGAGCTGTAACACTCCTTGGGGTTCCATGGCTGTTGGGCACCCACAACAGAAGAGGTGAAAAAATTTTGGAAAAAATAATGGCCAAAACCCCCAAATTTGGTAAAAAGATTAGCTTACAGACGAAAGAGCCTAAACAAACCTTAAGCAGGAGAAACACATAGAGAAGCACAACTTGCCACTTTGTAGTCAAAGAGCAGAAAATCAGTCAAACAAATTTTTAAAGCAGCAATAGAAAAACAACACATCAAAGAAACAGAAAATTTAAAAGCTTTATGAAAGTATGAAATAATCAACAAAAAGACAAAGACCTGTGTGTACTGAGTGTACAAAAATGTTGGAAATAAAATTAGAGGGGTAGGCAGAAACTGGATAGTATAGGGCCTTGTAGTCCATACTAAGTAGAATGGATTTCATTTGAAGTAAAATGAGAAGTACTTGTAGAATTTCAACATGTCCTGAAATAATTTGTTTCACATGTTAAAAAATCAGGGGGACTACCTTATGGTCAACGGATTTTAGCAGGACAATTAAATGAGGAAGGAAAAAACATGATGTTATAGTAAGTAAGGAAAGAGATTATGAATGGCATTGGATTCTCTGTGGTTGTTGGGCACACCCAAGTTCCAGGGTGTCATAACATCCTAGGTTACTACATGGGTCTCAGGGCACCATTGTGCCCTTGGACTCGTCCTTGGGCCCCATGTGGGTCCGAGGCTGGCAGCCTTGGTGTGCTACAACATCAACAGGAGTGATTAAAATATAGGAAGAAGAAGAAAAACAGACTTGTCTAACCTACCTGCCTTCCCTGTATGGATAATTCAACATGAACTGAATGAGAACTCTTAGGTGTGTTACATGTTTGTTCTTCACCAATATCCATCAGCAAGTCCTCTCAATTCTGTCTTCAAAATACAGCCTGAGTAGAACTGCTTTATCTATTGCCACAAGTCTGGGTCTCAGAGAAGAGGATGGTGCTCAATATGTAAATTTGGAAAGACTTAGAATACACATTCCATGTTAAAACAAGAGATTTCTTTAATGAAATTACTTCAAGAGAAAGCAAGTAAAGGGGCCCCATTTAAAGGTCATGGAAAAGAAGAGGAATAGGCAAAGAACACTGAGGAGAGGAGGCAGTGTGTTAGCAGGAATACCAGAAGAATATATAATGACAAATGCAAAAATAAAAATTTATTTCAAAAAGAAGGAATGATCAAATGGATGAGACTCTTCTGAATGGGTTGATCAAGATTACAAAAGTAAAGTGATCATTGGATTAGGCAAAATAAATATCAGCCCTCTCAACAAAAACAGTTTCAGGAGATTGTTGGCAATAAAAGATTTAAGTAAACTGAGGGGAGAATTAAGGTTGAATAAGTGTCCTTATGTTTGCAATGACAGAGGAAGAAATGGTACATTAACTGGAGAAAGGTCATAAGTAAAGACAGATCTCTTTTATTAAATATGGCTTGTATCACATAAATGTGATCCTACAGAAAGAAAGAAGTTGCTGATTTAAGAGAGAAGGCTAATAATAGCAGGACACCTCTTCCATTGCAACCAGAGAGGTGCAGGCAATAGGAATAGGTAGTTGATCTATTTGGCCTCAGGAATATGTGAGAGTTCACCTACTAATGCTTTTGTTTATTGGGTGAATTACCAAGGGAGATAATTTGAATGGGAGTGGGAGATGGTAGAGATGGTGGGAATATTGGAAGTTTGATAAGAGAGAAAGTGAAAAGTAATTTTCTCAGGATCATGAATTTAAGTTGAAAATAGTAGATTTTATGATTTTCTTGGGCAGATGAGGTGAGCATGCATAGTATTTCCTAGGTTTAGTTGTTTGCAGGCAAGTAGAAAAAGAGCTGTATAAGCCAGGTAAGAGCTAAAAAATGATGCATTGTGACGATAAATTTTCCTTGACTCTGTACTTTTATGCCTTTTACCCAATGTATGAAGTTTTTAGCAAGTAATTCTAAAACTGTTTCTGAACCACCTCAATGTCCTCTCTTCTTTTGGTTTCCATTAATACAAATGCTATACATTTCAGTACTATCCTCGTGTTCATCTAAGGTGGTGTTCATTATTTTTCTATCTTTCTTTCCATTTTTTAGTTGAATATCAGTGGCATATTTCCAATTTTATAGAATCCTTTGATACTTATTCCTATTTACTATTTAGCCCATCCCATGAATTTTTATTTCAGTTTTAATTCCTAGTTCCAAATTTTCCATTTGGTTTGTCTTATGATTACTTTTTATCTCTCAGCTAAAAATTCTCTTTCCTTTCATTTTGGGCACATTTACATTTGCATATAAGGTATAGATATAATAGCTGTTAAGGTTTTAGTCTGGTAATTCCAGCATCAATACCATATTACTGTTGGTGTTCATTTTCTTTTTCTTTGGCCATGTTCGTGTTGCTGGGTGGGGTGCAGTGCAATGCAAGTGAGTTCTTTGACTTACAACTGAAGAGAATTTCAGAGTGGCCAGAATAGTTTTGAAATAGAATTTATTAGGAAGAGAAAAGGAGAGGGAGACATGCCAGAGAGCTGACATGGGCGTGTGTCTTGAATGAAAAACTGCTTTTGCTTTTTACAAGAAGCTTGATATAGCTAAACAATAATTATTACACTAAAGAGAGTGAGCTACAGGTATCCTCTCTGCAGAGATTACCAACTCTCTATCTCTGATAGGCAAGGAGGTGGCCTTTTCCCTGAACACATATTTTGCTTTTGACAGAAGACATGTGACATAGATTTTAGTGATTAATATTCATGAGCTAAAAGGTGATCTGATTATCATTTCTATACCTTGATGGGCTTTTCTTTGAGAAGCTGAGGGGGTGGGGTTGAGCCTTTACTCTCAAGAGAGAACTAGGTAGATTTTTAGTAATTATTATGCTAAGCCATGAACTTAAAGGTTATGCTGCACCATTTCTGCACTTTGATGGACTTTTCTTTTGATGAGTTGAGAGAGTGGGGTATACTGGCGAGTCCTCATTCCAGCCTGCAGGGTTGTCCAGCCTGCAGGAAAGATGTATGAACGTTATCCTATTTTAAAACTAAAAACTGACTATAACAAATGTGTCTATTTTTTTTCTAACATACACTGACTACCTTGCCTCAGTCACATTGTGTTTTTCACATAGTGAGAAAATTTGGATTCTATCCTGTATCTGTTAAATATTATACTATGTACATACTGGATCTTGTTACAGTCCTCTAGAGCAACAGTCCCCAACCTTTATTGGATCGGGGATTGGTTTCATGGAAGACAATTTTTCCACGGACCATGAGAGAGGGTGGTTTCGGGATGATTCAAGCATATTATATTTATTTTGCACTTTATTTCTATTATGATTACATTGCAATATATAATGAAATAATTTTACAATTCCCCATAATGTAGATTCAGTGGGAGTCCAGAGCTTGTTTTCCTGCAACTAGATGGTCCCATCTGGGGGTGATGGAAGATAGTACTAACATAATCGCCTCAGCTCCATCTCAGATAATCAGGCACCAGATTCTCATAAGAAGCACGCAACCTAGATCCCTCACATGTGCGGTTCACAGTAGGGTTTATGTTCCTATGAAAATCTAATGCTGCTGTTGATCTGACAGAAGGCCGATTTCAGGCAGTAATGTGAGTGATGGGGAGTGGCTGCAAATACAGATGAAGCTTTCCTCACTGCTCACTTCCTGCTGTGCGGCCCAGTTTCTAACAGACCGTAGAACACCGGTTTGCGGTCCAGGAGTTGGGGACCACTGCTCTAGAGGATGCCAATAATTTGTTTTTGCTTGCTTCAGCAAGTAACCCTCCTAGGTTCAAACCCAAAGTTCTGTGTTACTCTCTTTGGGCAGTGATTCCAATCTCAGTCAACTTTTCAAAGTTTTTGCTATGAAGTTTTGGTCTGTCTGGAACATATACTATCCACTAGGTAGGCTGAGACTCAAAGTCTTTGTTATGCTGATTTGGATATGTCCCATATATGATTATCTCATTGGTGAGCCTAAGACTTGGGGGACTTCCCCTACATTCACAGATGTAGGGGATCTCCCCCTCAAGCTTTATTCTCAAGGATTTTATTCACATCCTTTATCTGCAGGAAAAAGTGTTCTATTTCCTCTGTCCCAAGATATACAGTTCCTATTAAGGATTCAACTGCCTTAGCCAGTTCCTATTAAGGATTCAACTGCCACGACAGCTAAACAGACCCTTGTCCTTGGAGTAAAGCTGACAGAGAAAAGGATAAGGGAAAACAGGTAACTCAATCTGTTTTGGTCACTTCTCTAAGTTCTGATTCTTTATCACAATCTATCTACTCTTACCTACTCTTCTTATCCCTCAAAATATGCACTTTGCATATTTTGCCTTGAGTCTTGTATGCAGTGGGAGAGATAGACAGTAGAAGGCATGCTGCATGGTGGCATTTTATGGAGAATAAAATTCAGTTGTATGTTGCATCAAGTTGGTGGTCTGCATACTCATTCCGATTCTAGATTCTATTTGAAGTTATAATATAAAATACTAAAATAGCGAGTGGATTATTTTAAGTTAATATGTCTTAAACCATAGAGAGGGCTTCAGTGAAGGTCAGAACTTAGGGAAAATGAATATAACATGGAAAAAAGATATAATCAGGATGAATGACTTAGCCAAACCTTAAACCAGACATACAGCAGTGCTGTTGTAGGCACACATAGAGAAGTGCTGTCATAGACATATAAGTTGAACACTCTCTCTCGTAGGAATTAAGAGACTCCTCCTCAGAATGGCAAGCATAGGCTTATCACTGCTCCTACGTAGTTGAGATATGTCAGATGACAGTCCTTGTGTGCAGACACTCCTTGTGTGAAGATATAAATAGCATTCTCATGTCTGCTGCATAGAAATTAGAGCACATGCAAATTATGCTGTCATTTGGCTGTGTATCTTTACCTCTCATGATGCATAGAGGATTATATTGATTAACTAGCTCTCAGTAGAGTCCTCTGACAGGCACTCAACCCAGATTATAACATTCTGCTGATAGGACAATTCTGCACAGAGTCAAAATTCTTTCTGATGTAATCTAAAAAACTGTGTTTCTAGTGAATGATATTACTTTTGTTCCAGAAACAATTATAAAGCTAAATTGACATGGACTGGAAAGCACCCTTGTGACTTCATCAGAGAAAATGGAACTTAAAATTTACATCCATTTATGTAATTACTCCATCCATCCAATTCAAGAAATATGTTTTTTTTGTTTGCTTGTTTGTTTTTGTTGTTTTAGTAAGAGTCTCACTCTGTTGCCCAGGTTGGAGTCAGTGGCACACTCACAACCACCACAGCCTCAACCCACTGGGCTCAGGTTATTCTTCTGCCTCAGCCTTCCAAGCAGCTGGAACCATAAGCACGTGCCACCATGCCCAACTAATTTTTTTTTATTTTGATATATTGTAGAGACAAGGTCTCGCCAAGTTGCCCAGACAGGTTTCAAACCCCTGGACTCAGGCAATCCTCTCACCTCTGCCTCCCAAAGTGTTGGAATTACAGGCAACACCTGTAATTCATGTTAGAATTACATGAACCACCACATCTGGTCATGAAATATGCTTTGATATCCTCCATAGGTCATGAAGTGAACTACAGTTAAAAGAACACAAAATTAAAGTTAGATAGGAGGGATAAGTTCAAAAGATCTATTGCTCAGCATAATGCTAATATGTGCATCCTTGAAAAATGCCAAGAGAGTGGATAAGTGTTCTCACCACAAAAAGATAACTATGTGAAGTAATACATAATTAGTTATATTTAACCATTCCATAATGAATATGTATTTCAAAATATCACTTTGCACACAATAAATATATACAATTTTATGTGTCAATTTAAAAAGTAATTAATTTTATAAAATCTTCAGCATCAGGGCAAAGGACTCTCTGAAGAGACCTTCTTCCTAATTTTGAAACTCTGGTCTTCTGTTGCTTCCTCTGAGCCCATTTACTTCCTTTGAATGTTCTTTGACATATTTATCTCTAGCTCATAATAAAAGCCCTCAGATATAACCATGGTTTTTATGCATCTTTTTAGATGGTAAATTGGGGTTTTCCCCACTGACCAACAGCAAATTACTATAAAATACCCAAATGACAAAGGTGCTACATATCCACTTGAATGGTGCTTTTCAATCCTGGAGCAGAAACTGTAACATCTAAAGCCTTGTTTACAATGTACAATTTGGGGCCATTTTTTAAATGTATAGGTTAAGTCTTTATTACTGGGTAAATTTACAGGCCAATTTATCTGAAGAGAGACTATGTCTATGATTTTTTTGTTGTTGCTCCTAAATAGTTAGAAATAAGACTGAGTTTCTTTCAGATAGAGTAGGCTTAGGGTAGTGTTTGCTCTAAATCACTAGTTATAGATATGGTTCTAAACATAATGTAAATGTCAAAATAAACTTGGTAGAAATTCACATACAAGGGAAAAAAAAAAACGAATCCAAACATAGCTTTTATACTTTTGATAAAAGTTAACTCAAAATGGATCTTAAAACTAAATAAAAAATGGAAAACTATAAAACTTCTTTTTTTAAATAATATATATTTTTTATTTTAAAGTTGTGGGGGTACAGTTAAGGGTTAGCTATACAAATATTCATTGTGCAGGCACCCTTGTTGATGTGGTGTGCCCCCCTTTCCCCAGACAGATATTGACTACCGTTAATCCCACCTCCCTTCCCCTCCCTCCCCCCCTGTAGTTTCCCGCCACTGCCAAACCTTTTCTTGTAGTATTACAGTAGTTGTTCAAGGTCCACTTATGAGCGAGAACATGTGATACTCAGATCTTTGTTTCTGTGAAAGATCACTAGGTATTATAATTCCATCCAGGTTGCTGCAAAATTCATGATTTTGTTCTTTTTTATGGTTGTGTAGTATTCCATTGTGTATATGTACCACATTTTTTAAATCCAGTCTTCTTTTGATGGACAGCATGATTGGTTCCATGATCTTGCTATTTTGAACAATGCTGCGATAAACATACGTGTGCAGATATCTTTTTTATAGAGTGATTTGAGTTCTTCAGGGTATATCCCCAATAGGGGAATTGCAGGGTCCTATGGAAGGTCGATCTTTAGAGCTTTTATGAATCACCACACTGATTTCCACAGAGGCTGTGCTAGTTTACACTCCCACCAACAGTGTAGAAGTGTTCCCTTTTCGCCACATCCTCTCCAGCATGTTATTTTTTGAGTTATTGATAATGGCAATTCTGACTGGAGTTAGGTGGTATCTCAGCACAGGAAACTATAAAACTTCTAAGACAACGTAGAATAAAAGCTAAGTGACCTTGGCTTTGGCAATAAGTTCTTTAAAATAACCCAAAAAACATAATCCATGAAAGAAAAATATATAATTGTATGTAATTAAAATTAAATACTTCTGCTCTGAGAAAGAAATTGTACAGAGGATGAAACAACAAGACATTGACTGAAAGTATTTGTAAAACACATATGCAATGAAGGACTAGCATCCAAAATATACAAAGAATTATGAAAACCCAACAATAAAAAGGAAAAAAACAATTAAAAAGTTAAAAGATTTGAACAGACATCTCGCCAAAGAAGATATACAGATAAGTATAAGTAAAATAAGTATATGAAAAGATGTTTAACCTCATGTGTCATTAAGGAACTGCAAATTAAAACAACAATGAGTTACCAATACATACCTAGTAGAATAACTAAAATCTAAACTGTTGACTATACCGAATGCTGGCAAGGATGCAGGCCAGCAGGAATTCTCATTGCTCATGGAAATGCAAAATGGTACAGCCACTTTGGAAGAGAGTTTGTCAGTTTCTTACAAAACTAAGCATGCTCCTGCTATACGATTCAGAAACCCTGCTCCTTGGTATTTATCCAAATGATCTGAAAACTTAATAAGTGCACAAACTT
Source organism: Carlito syrichta (assembly GCF_000164805.1). Lineage (NCBI taxonomy): Eukaryota > Metazoa > Chordata > Mammalia > Primates > Tarsiidae > Carlito > Carlito syrichta. The sequence goes on along the minus strand of NW_007231563.1, from coordinate 31,611 downwards.
ACACACGAATGTTTATTTTATTTTTATAGTTATATTATTTATTTTTTGACAATTGCCAAAACTCAGAAGCCATGAAGATGTCCCCCAATAAGTGAATGGATAAATAAACCCTGGTATGTCCATACAGTGATAAGAAAAAAATGAGCTCTCAAACCAAGAAAAGACATGGACAACCTCTAAGTGTATATTGCTATATGGCTTAGTTAAAAAAAAAAAAAGCCAGATACTGTATTACTGTATTAATCCAAAGACATGACATTCTGGAAAAGGAAAAATTTTGGAGACAGTGAAAAAATAAGTGGTTTCCAGAAACTTGAAGGAGAAAGGTAGTGACACTATCGTATATGATGCTATAATGGTACATACATGTTATACATTTGTCAAAATACACAGGCTATACAACTAATGCAAACTGTAGGCTTCAGTTAATAATTATATGTAAATATTGACTTATCAATTGTAACAGATTTACCACACTATTGCTTGATAATAACTGAAATGTTAATAATAGAAGAAATGTTTGAGGTTAGGGTAAAACAGAATATGGAGAAAATCTGTACCTTCCACTTATTATCCTGTGACCCTAAAGCTAGTATTATTTTCTAAAAGCCTTGAAAGAAATGGTAGGCAATAATTTTAAAAGATTGGTGCCTCCTCTCATGATCTGGCATCTGCCCATATGCCCACATCATTTGCTGCCTCCCATGCTTATACCTTATGCGCCAGTCACTGTGCTTCTCTGGACTGGAAAGAATGCTCGTGTACATGCCTCTGTGCATCAATAAGGATCCCTATGACAAACACATTTATTGATTCAGCACTAAGGCCCTTCTACCGCCCACTGCCTTCTTAGATTTCAGGTGAAAATGAGAATGTGCTTTGGCTAATAGCAAAGGGATAGATGTGTGGTAGAGAGTGCCAGGAGAGAGATGAGATCTTGGAATTCCCTCAGAAGGGACTGTGAGAGGCATCAGGGTCACCAAGAAAGTCTGTTGTCTAGCACCAAGATCCCAGGAGACGATGATGACTGTGAAAGTGTAGTAACTCTAACATGTGGCTCTGTGATTTTCTCCAGTAGCACATGGTGCTAAAACCATTTTCTGACTCCAAACTTTAGGGCTCAGGGCTCTGGGAAATAGTGTCTATGTTGTTAAAGAACAATGGAGTCTGACTTCTTGTGGAGAGCAATGACAGTCCTTGAGGAGGCACTGCTCACCTCAGTGACAGCTCTCATCAGTTTCTTCACTTTGTGTGTCTGTTTTCTGGTTTTCTCTTTCTGTGCTCTGTTCTGGGGATCTTTTATGGAGGGGGGGGGTTAAAATTACCCTTGATTAAAGAAGAAGAGGAGGCAAGGACAACCCACTCCCCCCTAATGTGGGCGAATAAGATGGTGAACAGAGGAGGAGCCTACAGAGATGGTGTCCAGAGACCACAAATTCACTTATGTCCCTCAGACTCCACAGGCACTTTGGTTTGTTTATTCTCTCAGACTGATCTGATCTTCATCATGAGTGTATACCTTCTGTACTGGATAGAAAGGGGGGAAAATTGGAGTTATATCTAATCTCGTGTCATCTGCTGCTATCATATGAATAATCCATTGGTATAAATGTTCATACTATTTTGGTGAAAATGCTGTTTTTCAGATTTCCACCCCACCTCCCTACTCCCTTCCAAGATGCATAAGGGATCTACATGGTTTACAAGTCTCCCTGGTGATGGAGGAAGGGGGGTCTAGACATCTTTGTGTTGTTTGCATCTTACTCATTGGTTTCTGAGAGAAGGATGACTCTCGTTTTCTGGATCCTGTGGGTGATGCTGACCTGCTCACCCATGTCTGTGGCTGGTGTAACTTGCACTTTTGTGTCTCTCATCTTGCGTGGGACCTGGTGCTTCCTGGCTGACCCTGCTTCAGCTCAACTGTACTGGCACCTCCAAACTCCTCTAAATCTGGGTCTCATCCTCCATTCTGTCCTTGGCCAGGGCCTTCCACTCCACAGCCTTAGCTGCAGGGTCACTGAGTCCTAGCCAGGTTAGGCTTGCTTCATGGTAGAACTTCTGAATCTTGAAATGGACACTTTCCAAATTCTCCCCTCATGGACTGCAGCCCCCTCTTGTATCACCTACTTCACAGCAAGAATGAAAATCAGCCTAAACTCCAACAATACGTTTGCCACTCTTATAGATGATGGAATAATGCAATACAGATGGAGAACATGATAATTCAGGAAAAAGTATAACTGCAAGATGATTCCTAAGAAGGTGGAAGGTCACAGGATCCAGGTCAAGGGCCTGACCTCAAATTGGATCCTGTCACTTCCTCCAGAGGAGCAGCATAGAAGTGCAGATCCACTGTTATTGGGAAGTGGTGAGATTCCTCTTTGATGGCTCCTGTTTCCTTAAGAGAATACCAGTGAATATTATGAGAAGATTGGGTGCTGGTACTTGTGGAGGGCTTTTGTAAGTAGACGAGATAGAATATACAAGTGTGGAGGTGCAGAAAGTTTGTCCATTTAGGGTGGTGCCAGGAGAGTAGGGAGGAGGGGGAAAGGAGAAAAGTTCCCGGGAAGAAAGTTTACAACTCTGAGTAAACTAGGTAAGGAAGGGCCTGGTGAATGGCAAGGAACGCGGTCGTGGTCACTGAGGTCAAAGGTTGCCCACACTCGGGCATTGGAGGGAGGAAGTTTAAAGGACAGAAGGTGGTGCAGCCAGTGATGATAGTGGAGGATGCAAGTAATGAACATCTGAAGCCCAGGGCATGACCGCGGCAGGGGAGACTCAGGTGGGGAGGAGGGGAAGCCCCCTGAGGACGGAGAGGCTCAGGTGGCGGCCTGGCCAGCCTCGTGGGCGCTGAGGTCGGCCTCCGGGAAGGATCAGAGGCGTGAGGGCTGAGAGGAAGTCAGCGAGTGTGCCGCGGGAGAAGCGTGTTCCCAGGCCGGGCGGGGGCGGGGGGCAGGAACGACCGGGGGCTGCTACCGGTCTCGGACGCGGGCGGCCGGGCCGCGGGTCCCGGGCCTCGGCGGGGCCGTCCCTTGGGCGCCAGCTCAGCGCCGCGCAGGGCAGGAAACCCGCAGGCGGACGCCAGGGGCGCTCGGGCCCCGACCCCACTCGGCGCTGACGCGCAGAGCCAGAACCCGCCAATCCCGGGACAGCCCCGCCCCGGGCGCAGGGACTTCCTGCGGCTGTTGCTATGGTTCCGAGGGCGGGACCAGGCATGGCTTCCGTGCGGGGCTCGGTTCGCCGCGGCCGCTTCGCCGGAGCCATTCCTGCCGGTACCGGGCCGTTCTCTGGTCCTCGCCGTCGTCCCGCTTGGCTTCTCCAGCCGAAATCTTTCGGGCTCTGGGTCGAGAAGTAGCGGAAAAGATGACGCTTCCTCTGGGGTTGGTGGCGCGCCGTTCTTGTGGCCTGCAGATGGCAGTGTCGCGCCGTGCAGCGGCCCTGCTCGCCTCCTGCCCCGCCCTTCGTGCTTGAAAAAACGTTGCCGAGCTTTTCTTTAGAGAAGAAGCGGGTTCTTCTGTTTGCTCCTTAAAAATCCCGGGGCTGGGGCAACTTGGGCTGAGGGTGGGTGGGAAGGTGGGGTTCATCGCGAAAACTCATTCAGTGGACAAAATCCTTTTGTTTTACAAATTAGCATTTCTCCTGTGAAGCTGCCTAAGTACCCTAGCACCTTGTATTTCAGCTTTTCTAATTGGTTTTGTCATTCTCTTTCTCCACGTTGTACTGGGGTTTTGTGGGCCTTTATTAATATATTCTTTCTTTACAGATGTCACTGAATCTTATTGCAGAAAATTTGTGGTGCTTTTCAGATCAACTGTAGTCATGTGTCACTTAATGAAAAAAAATTTTTTTGTTAGTGTAATAAAGAAAGCCAGTCTTACCACAGTCCCATCACGCAACCATGGCCATTAATATTTTGTGATAAATTTCCTTAGATTTTTTTCATTTTTAAAGTTGTATTCAAACAAATCAGATTAATACCTTGATTTCAACATCCTGCATTTTAATCTTAGTTTTATGCTCTTAAAAATCATTTTCATAGTATTACTCGTGTTTGTTTTAAAAACGATACAAACATATTGTAAGATGTTGAAGGTTTCAATAAAACTTGAACTCAAAACACTCAAATGCTCAAAATGTCATGATCAAAGACAGCCATCTCTATGCTTCCATATGAGGACAGGTGCAGTGGTGTGTATTTTACGTTTTTTTATCCTGGGCATCTGGAGGAGCACCTAGCACTTACTGGGTGCTCAGTAAACATTGTGAAATAAAATATTTTTATTTTAATATATATTTTTTCAGTCATTTTCAAACACTGGAAAATAATATAGCATTATATTTAGCATTATATCTTAAAAATCAATTTTACTGGCCTCAGCCAGTTTAGTTGACAATTAAGGTGATTTAGCCAGTTGTAACAGACAAAACAGAAGCCAGATCTTTCCAGGTTCTAAGTTTTTTCCTTCATTCCATAATAATCTCATTGAGGTTTTAGTGAGTAAGATGTAGCATAGAATTTCCTTGATAGATACAGTGGATCTTTTATTGTTGCTCCAATTTTTGATCAGCTGTCCATATAGTCGCTGTCTTTCCTCAAAGATCCTGCCCTGCATCAAGTCAATTTATAGAACTGAAATTCTGGAAAGCATCCTAATGTTATTTAGTAATAACATTATTTAGTAGTAAAAAGCTAGTCAACCCAGCCTGCTGCACTGATTTGGATCATGTAACAAGGAGCTTACAATATAAAGAAAAATACACTAAATATGAATGTAGGGGCCAAATTACCAACATGTGTTTGAAATTAGGGACATGGCCATTTGACAGTAAACAATATATATGAAGCAATCCTGATCTGACTGCAAAGGTTTTTCTCTCCCCAATCCAACTAAAACTGCTGAAATTGCTTTGGCGTGCTTCATGTATCTGAAGGAAAAAATTCATATTTCCTATTTTTTTCAACTGTCTTTTAAAATACTGTATGTAAACAATTTGAATTCATTTACACTGGCAATTTCTTTATCATAAAGATATTGTTTGATTTGGACATGCAGTTCTTCACTAAGTTTCACTTCCTGAAGACTTTCATAAAGGACCTTGGGCCTTCCATTCCCAGCTCTACCAGCTTTATTAATTTTAGAGTCACAGTGCTTCTCTGGGCTTGCTGTTTTCTCAATTCTAAGAGAAGTCAGAATATGTTAGTGGGTGGCACAGGGAGGCGGGTCTAGGGAGGGATGTGGTTAAAGAGCCCCTGCTCCCAGTACAGGAACTCATCTTTATTTTGTATGGTCTTTTATTTTTTAGTTTTTAGTTTTTTTTAAATATATATTTTATTTTAAAGATGTAGGGTACAATTCAGGATGAGGTATACAAGTAGGCATCGTATAGGTAAAGTTTGGGCCTCCCTTTGGTTCCCACTTTGCCTGCTTTGAGATCAGGTACCCTTATTGATGTTGTGTTCCCCCTTCACCCCAACTTCTTTTTCCCTTGCTTTTTAAAGAAAGCAATTTAATTTAACAAAGAGACTGAAATCACTGAACTAGATAATCAGTGATCAGTCTTCCAGAGATGAGCGTTAAGATTGAAGAGTAATGAAATTATAACAAAAGGGTAGACTTAGTCATTCTTAGGAATACCAAAAACTCAAAAATGATCTCCAAGTAGATGGTTGATGAGAATGTCTGATCAATAGGGTACAGTAAGAATTACGACAAATGCTGCAACCTGATTACTTGCTAAGAAAGGACTTGGGACTGAAGATGTAATCGTACCAATCATTGAAAACATTTTTGAGAAAAAAACTGTTTCAAGGAAGTAATCAGCTACAATCTCATGGTGACAATCTAGTGAAGTAACTACTATGTCATAATACTAGCTGGTATGGCAATAGTAGTTGCCTAACAACACACAAGAAATATCTCTTCAGTGTCCCTATACCACTTGCATAAGGACTTTAATAGTAAATAGACACTGGCAGACACACATGCCTTAAGCTTTACCTTATGGAAGGAGTTAAAAATCACTTAACCTGGAATTACAATTTTAGGGGCTGAAGACAATGAACGTAATTAGGTAGATTTTGAATAATTAGCCATTAAACTCCTCCTGTTCTTACTTTAGTTTCAAGGGTCATTTAAAATTACAAAGCTTATTCCTAGACATTACTTAGAGTTCCTTTATTACATTTTTCCTCTTCATGCCTGGTAATGGGATACTTGTGAATTTAAATCTCTTGGGGTAGCAGACAGAAACAGTTTTTCAGACAAAGTCTCAAATATATATGTTACCACACTGCTTTACAGTTTAACTATCCAAAAGGTCAGTTATTGGATGATATATTTTCCTCTCTCTTCGCCATTTATTTTCAGAAAAAGAAAGACTGGCACTAAAGAGGACAATCACCATTCCCTCCAGCCCAAAAGAAGTAAGAGAAACCCTGTCTCTCAGGATTCTCGGGACGCAGAGGTAGGTAGTATGGTGAGAAAGCCTCTCTCTATTTCATTCATTGCCTACACTAAATTATTCAATTTGTGTACTGCAATGAAAATATATGTATTATTTCAAGAAACCTTCATAAAAGTATTCTTACTTGATTGCAGTGGCTTTTGCACTGGAACTCTTAACCATGATACCCAGTATCACACAGAAGACGGACAAGAAGCACAGATAAACTTTGCTAAACATATCAGGGAGAATTAGGTCCTAGACTTTGTCTACTCATATGAGCAGGAGATAATGATTTTACTCCCCTTATTTTTAGTTGGAAAATATATTGTCAAGTACGTAATGATGGTATTAGCTAAGAGGCAAGCCTTGATTTTTCACTGAAAAAAGTGAAAAATTGGGGGCGGTCTCATGATTTTGCAAAGCTTTAATTGTGCTTGAAAATGACCTTGAATATTTTAAATTTTTAATTGATATTGAATAGTTGTACATATTTTTGGGGTACATGTGATATTTTGATACCTATATAGAATGTGTAATGATCAAATTAGGGTAACTGGGATGGATATCCATCACCTCAAGCATTTATCTTTTCTTTGTTCTAGGAATATTACAGTTCTTCTCTTCTAGCTATTTTGAAATATACAATAAATTATTGTTAACTTTAATTTCCCTACTGTACTATTAAATATTAGAAATTATTCCCTCTATCTAACTGTATTTTTAAACCCCTTAACCAACTTGTCTTCATTCCCCCTTCCCCTCTCCCAGCCTCTGGTAACCACCATTCTAAGGAGCTTGAATTTTAACTTCAAGGAACTTCACTGTAATGACTTGTATTCATTAGTATAATATTGCTTAAATTGAGTTATAATTTACTAGTAGAGTATTAAAATAGTCTTGTAAAGTCTTTCTGAATAAATTATGTTAGTTAATAGCTAACTACAGCTCACTTTTCCCTTTTCTGAGTAAGAGGTAAAAAGATTATCAATCCATGTCCTCCTCTTGGTCCCCATACACAGGGAGTGACTTCCTGAGATCTTAGGCAGCTACTTGGATGGTAAAATGTAGCTAGATTTAACTCATGTAATTTGCTCTTAGGGGCTGGCCTTTTTTGTTGGATGTATTTGCACATATAGGAGTATTACTTTTTTTTTCCAACCATACTCCTTTACAAATTACACTTCCACTTTTCCTGTAAAACCCCTAGTATATAGGTATAAGATTTATGAAGTACCAGCACCAAGAATCATACATTTCTGTACAAGTATGTCTTACTTGCCAGAAACATTCATTTTACTTTTCAGAGTAGTACAAGAAATTGAGAGTGAAAAATTATGTACATATAAATACAACTGGCTTACCTGATCTCTGCCTTGTTCTCTTTCCTACTAGAATAGGAAAATATTTTATAATCTAATGCTGGAATTCTAAGGGGCCAGCAGAAGTAAGACAAGTGAGAGAAAAATCAGAACCAAAAGGCCCCACATACATTTAAAATTAAAGTTCTATGAATCACTGATTTTTTTTTTAACTGGTAGGAACTGTCTCCTTGTTAGGTCATTATTTTAAGTAATAATGTTTGAGATCACAACTGGAACATTTAGTGAAATTTTCTGAAAAACATTTTCTCTTAGGCTCTTTGTAGTTTGAAGTCATTCTTATCACCTTTGATCACATACATTCTAAGAAAACAACTGCTTTGGAAGACATTTTGGGGATGAAATTGTTGTTGAACAAAATATGAGGGGGCACCCAAAAAACTCAGAGTTTATTTATAACAAATTGTGTATTTATTCTTACGTTTAAACTTCAATCACCTTCAAAGTATTCTCCATTTGATGAAATACACCCATCAAGACGCTTTTTCCACTGCTCAAAACAGTTTTTGATGCCTTTTAGTGCTTCTGTTTTTTGTTTCACCTCTTCCACATCTGCAAAACATTTCTTTTTGAGAACTTTTTTCATACAGAAACAACAACAACAAAATAGTTGCTCAGGGGCGAGATTGAGTGAATAGGGAGGGTGGGGCACAGAGGTCTTGCCATTTTGGGTCAAAAACTGAAGAACATTCAGCGCAGTGTGGGCAAGTGTGCTTGTAAATCACTCATTATAAAATGGTCAAATGCTTAAAAGAATCTCCAAAAAAAAATTCACCAAAGCCTTTCACAACAACAGTAGCTTTTACACTGATGCCAATGGATTCCTAGAACATGTGCCTAGCGGGAGAAGCCTTTACTATGAGGGACCCACCCTCCAAGAAATAATTCTGGTTTTTTGGAGGGAGTCCTCCCTCACAATTGGTCATTAGATGTGTTTTCAAACCCTATGACAAAATGGGAACCTTCTGAAGTTAGCTTGTACTTAAAGATATACTTTCAAAATGTAGGGACAACCTTTTCCAATTATGGCACAATCTGTAATTACTTGCATTTTAAGAAGGATGTGGGGGAAAGGAAACACTTCTGCACTGTTTGTGGAAGTATAAACTAGTACAACCTCTGTGGAAAGCAGTTTGGTGATTCCTAAAAGATCTAAAAATTGACCTTCCATACGACCCCACAATCCCCCTTCTGGGAATGTACCCGGAGGAACTTAGATCACTCTATAAAAATGATGCACATGCATGTTTATTGCATCATTATTCACAGTAGCAAAAACATGGAACCAACTGTGCTGCGCATTGAAAGAGGACTGGTTGAAAAAAATGTGGTACGTATACATGATGGAATATTACGCAGCCATAAAGAAGGACAAAATTATGAACTTCGCAGCAACTTGGATGGACTTAGAGTCTATAATACTGAGTGATCTATTACAGAAACAAAAAACACATGTTCTCACTCATAAGCAGACCTTGAAAGACTATCATAATACTGTAAGAAAGGGATTAGTAGTAGTGGGAAACTGCCAGGGGAGGCAGAGACACACTTCATCAATAAGGGTACCTGATCTCAAACCAGGTAAAGTGGAGACCAAAGTGAGGCCCAAACTTTACCTGTACAATGACCATTTGTACACCTGAACCTGAATTGTACCTCACATCTTTAAAAGAAAAAAAAAAAGAAATTTAGCAAATCTCATGTCCCCTGACATGTTATAGCAGAGAAATAGGTGACAGTTGGAGAAGCTAAAGTTTAGTGAGTAGTTGCATGAAAGGAGGTGAGATTTAAAAGAGATTTAATGCAGATCTCTATCATTTCCTCAATTACTCTTTTTATTCTACCTTTACATTTTCGCAATCCTAATTCACACCTGCATTGCCTCTTGCTTGATACATTGCAAAATTTCCCATGTGGTTTCTGTGCTCTCATTCACCCCCTACCCCATTTATCCATTAGAATGTCCTTCTTGAATACAGATCTGAGCATGTATCTTATGCTCAATTACTTGTTTGTACAGTCTTCTTAGAGTTACATTCAGGGCCCTTATAACCTAGCTGTATCTTCTCTTGCATATTTTGTCTCCCACTAACTGTTCTCTGGAAAGTACCAGCCACATCATATTACTAACTTTGTTGTTTCTGATTTTCAGCTATTAAAAATACTGATAGTATAAAAATGAACTTGTTACTGTTTCTACATAGTCAAGTTGAAAATACTTTGTAGCTGGGTGCAGTGACTCATGTCTGTAATCCTAGCAGTTTGGGAGACGGAAGTGAGAGGATTCCCTGAGCCCAAGGGTTCAAGACCAGTCTGGGCAAGTTGGCAAGACCTCGTCTCTACAATAAAAAAAGAAATTAACCAGGTGTGGTGGTGCACACCTGTGATTCCACCTACTTGGAAGACTGAGGCAGAAGGATCACCTGAACCCAGCAGGTCGAGGCTGCGGTTGGCTGTGAGTATGCCACTGCACTCCAAACTGAGCGACAGAGTGAGACTCCTACTCAAAAAAAAAAAAAAATTTTTTTAATGAAACAAGTTAGAGGTAGACTAACTTCCAAAGAAATCTCTTCTAGCCTGTGAGGTGGATTTCTTATCCAATGTAATAGCTTACTTAATTTTTGAATATTCATAACTTCACTACTTTGTGACAGTGGCAGTTCTAGATAAAAATCACTGAAACCTAGGAAAATAATTTTTTGGCTTTTTTAAAAAATTGACCTTGGCATTTAACAATCTGATTGCTGTTGCTGATTACTCTCATATTCTCATATCTGGCTTCATTTAGTCCCCCTCCTATCTCTTGCCTTTTTTTTTTTTTTAAGTTGGAGTTTCTCTCCGTTGCCTACATTAAAGTGCAGTGGCATACTCGTGGCCACTGCATCCTTGACCAACTGGACTCAGGCTATCCTTCCACCTCAGCCTTCCAAGTATCTGGAATTCCAGGTGTGCCACCATGCCCTGCTAATTTTGTTTTTAATTTATTGTAGAGAGGAGATCTCGCCAAGTTACCCAGGCTGGGCTCAAACCCCTGGACTTAGGCAGTCCTCTCGCTTCCACCTCCCAAAGTGATGGAATTACAGGTGGGAGCCACCACGCCTGACTTGCTATTTCTTTTATGCATTGTTCTTTTAATGTATGTTTATAATTGGATAAAGATGAACTTAGGTTCTCTTATTTATTTATTTATTATAAAGATGTGGGGTACAATTCAGGGTTAGGTATATAAACATTGATTATATAGGTACCCTTGTTGATGAGGTATGCCCCTCCCTCTCCTAGCAGTTTCCCTCAACTGCCAATCCTACCCGCCCCTGACAGCTTCCCATTACAGTCAATGCTTTTTTATAGTATTATAATTGTTCAAGGTCCACTTATAAGTGAGAAATATGGTACTCTGTTCTTTGTTTCTGTGATAGATCACTGAGTATGATCAACTCCAAATCCATCCAAGTTGCTGTGAAGTCCATATATTTGTCCTTCTTTATGGCTACATAATATTTCAGTGTGTATATTTACCACATTTTTTTTATTCAGTCCAGCTTCGATGGGCAACATGGTTGGTTCCATGTTTTTGCTATTGTGAATAGAGCTGCAACAAATATACGTGTGCAGATATCTTTTTTGTAGAATGATTTGAGTTCCTCCAGGTATATTCTCAATAGGGGAATTGCAGGGTCATATGGAAGTTCAATTTCTAGTTCTTTCGGAAATCATCACACTGTCTTCCAAAGAGGTTGCACTAGTTCATTCCCACCAGCAGTGCAGAAGTGTTCCTTTTTCTCCACATCCTCACCAGCATCTGTTGTTGTTTGTTTTGTTAATGATGGCCATTCTTACTGGGGTTAGGTGGTATCTCAGTGTGGTTTTGATTTGCATTTCTCTGATGAAGAGTGAGACTGAGCACTTTTTCATGTGTCTGTTGGCTGCCCGTATATCTTGAGAAGTGTCTATTCATGTCTTTTGCCCACTTTTTAAAGGGGTTATTTGTTTTTTTCCTTTCGGCACATTTGAGTTCCTTGTAGATCCTAGATGTTAGGCCTTTGTCAGATATACAGATAAACAGTTGGCAAATATTTTTTCCCATTCTGTGGGCTGTCTCCCTGCTCTCTTGAAGATTTCTTTTGTTTTACTCGTTAGTTTGATGAGGTCCCACTTGTCTATCTTATTTCTTAAGGTATTAACCTTTAGGGTTCTGAATAGGAATTGATTGCCAGTTATGATTTCCATAAAGGTGTCTCCTGCATTTTCTAAGATTCTTATACTTTGAGATTTTACGTCTAGATCTTTGATCCATTTAGAGTTAATTTTTGTGTATGGTGATAGATAGGGGTCCTATTTCAATCTTCTGCATGTGGTCAGCCAGTTTTCCCAGCACCATTTACTGAATAGGTTCTCCTCTCCCCAGTAGTTGTTCTTGGAGGCTTTGATAAAGATGAGTTGGTTGAGGAATTGAGGCTTTGCTTCCGGAATCTCTATGCTGTTCCATTGGTCTATGTGCCTGTTCTTGTACCAATACCAGGCTGTTTTGATTACTGTAGTCTTATAGTAAAGTTTGAAGTCTGGAAGTGTGATATCTCCTGCTTTGTTTCTTTTACTAAGGATTGTTTTGACTGTTCGTGGTCGTTTATGTTTCCATATTAATTTCTGTATTGTCATTTTCAGGTCTGAGAAGAATGATGTTGATAACTTAACGGGTATTGCATTGAATCTGTAGATTGCCTTTGGTAGGATGGACATTTTAACAATGTTGATTCTTCCTATCCATGAGCATGGAATATTTTTTCATTTGTTTGTGCCTTCTTGGATTTCTTTGAGCAGTGTTTTGTAGTTCTCATTTTAAAGGTCTTTCACTTCTCTAGTTAGGAAGATGCCAAGGTATTTCATTTTTTTGTGGCTATTGTGAATGGGATTGTGCTTTTTATTTGGTTCTCTGACTGCTTTTTGTTGGTGAATAGGAATGCAACTGTCTTTTGCACATTTATTTTGTACCCTGAGATTTTGCCAAAGTCCTTTATCAGTGCAAGCAGGTTTTTGACAGATTCTCTTGGGTTTTCAAGGTGTAGGATCATATCATCAGCAAAGAGGGATAACTTGACTTCCTCTTTTCCTATTTGGATACCCCTGATTTCCTTTTCTTGTCTAATTGCAGACTTAGGACTTCCAACACAATATTGAACAAGAGGGGTGGGAGTGGGCAGCCTTGTCTTGCTTGTTCCAGTTTTCAGGGGAAATGTTTCCAGTTTCTGCCCATTTAACAATATGTTAGCTGTGGGTTTATCGTAGATGGCACTTACTATTTTTAGGTATGTTCCTTCTATACCCAGGTGTTTGAGGGTTTTTGTCAAGAAGGGATGCTAGATTTTATCACAAGCTTTTGCTGCATCTAATGAAATAATCATGTGGTTCTTGTTTTTACATCTGTTGATGTATTTAATGACATTTATGTTGAATGTTGAATGTTGAACCAGACCTGCATCCTGGGGATGAAGCCTACTTGGTCATGGTGGATGATTTTTGAGACGTTTTATGGATTCAATTTGCTAGAATCTTATTGAGAATTTTTGCATCTATGTTCATAAGGGATATTGGCCTGTAGTTCTCTTTCTTTGTTGGATCTTTACCTGGTTTGGGTATCAGTGTGATGTTAGCTTTGTAAAATGATTTGGGGAGAATTCCATCTTTCTGATTGCCTGGAATACTTTCAGTAGGATTGGTATCAGCTCCTCCTTGTACGTTTTGTAGAATTCTGCTGGAAAGCCATCCAGTCCAGGGCTTTTTTTGGTAGGTAGTTTTCGTATGACAGAGTCAATTTCCTGGGTTGTTATTGGTCTATTTAGTGTCTCAGTGTCTTGTTTCATGTGGGGAGGTTGTGTGATGTCAGAAAGTTCTCCAGTTCATTTAGGTTATCAAGTTTGCCTCCAAATAGGTGTACATAGTAGTCTCTGATAATCTTTTGTATTTCTTCAGTGTCAGATGTGACTTGATCTTTTGTATTTCTGATTGTGTTTATTTGAGCTTTTTCTCTCTTTTTCTTGGTGATTCTGGCTAGGGGCCCATCAATCTTGTTTATTCTTTCAAAGAACCAGCTTTTTACTTTTTGATGTTTTCTATCATATTTTTGTCTTCCTATGTCCCATATTTAGGCTCTTATTTTTGTGATTCGAATCCTTCTGCTGAAGTTGGGGTTTTGGTAGTCTTCTCTTTCCATCTCCCTTAGGTGATTTGTTAGGCTCTCAGCTTCTGATCTTCCCATTTTCTTGATGTGTGCTTGTAGATATAAAAATTCCCCTCTGAGAACTGCTTTCAGGGCATCCCAGAAGTTCTGGTAATATGTGTCTTCATTTTCATTTCTTTCCAGGAATCTTTCAGTTTCTGCTTTGATTTCAGTGTTGACCCAGTAATTGTTCAGCATCATGCTGTTTAGTGTCCATGTCTTTGTGGGATTGGGGGAAATGTTGTTGGTGTTGATATTTATGTTGATTTCACTGTGGTCTGAGAATGTACATAGCAAGATTTCCACCTTATGGAATTTGTTTATGCTTGATTTATGGCCAAGGATGTGATCAATCATGGAGTATGTTCCATGTGGTGATGAGTAGAATGTATATTCTGTGGTTGTTGGGTGGAATAATCTGTAGGTATCTATTAAGTTCATTTGGTTGTGTGTCAAGTTTAGGTTCTGGATCTCCTTGTTGAATTTTTGCCCTGATGATCTATCTAGGGCTGTCAGTGGGGTATTCAAGTCCCCTGCTGTAACAGTGTTAGAGTCAATATCTTTTTTTAGTTTACTTAGTATTTGCTTTTAAATACTGGTGCTCCTGTGTTGGGTGCATATATGATTAGGATGGATATTTCTTGTTGATGGGTTGACCATTTTTTCATTGTGTAGTGTCCTTTTACATCTTTTTAAATGTTGATGGCCCACGGGTTGTTTTGTCTGATATTAAGATTGCAACTCCTGCCTTCTGTTGTGATCCATTTGCCTGGAAATTCATTTTCCAACCTTTAACTTTGAGTCTGTGTGCATCCCTGAAGTGAGAAAAATCTCCTGGATGCAGAAAATAATTGGGTCATGATTTCTTATCCAGTCCACCATTCTGTGTGTTTTTAGTGGTGCATTAAGTCCATTCACATTCAGGCTGATTATTGAAATGTGATTGTTTATCCCTGTCATGAGGTTCTTATAGTTTTTCCTTTGGTAGCTTGTTTTCTTTTGGCTTTGGGGTTAATATATGTGTGTGTTTTCATGATTCTTTTTGCATTGTATTCTCCACTGATTCTGTGCTCTTCTGTTCTCTTGGGAAGTGTATGGTCAATCTTTTTCTTCTTTCTTCTGTGCTTAATACCATTCTAAGCATCTCCTGTGTAGCTGATCTGGAAGCTGCAGCATCTTTTAGGGATTGGATGTCTGTGAAGGATTTTAATTCTCCATCACTGATGAAGCTGAGTTTAGCTGGATAGGAAATTCTTGGTTTAAACTGTTTATCTTTGAGGACTTTGATTATAGGACTCCAGTCCCTTCTTGCTTGTAGTGTTTCTGCTGATAGGCCTGCTGTTATTCTTATTGGTTATCCCCATAGGTAGTCTTTCTCTCTTGCTGCCTTTAGGATTTTTTCTTTTGTGCCTTCTTTGTGTAGGTGAATTACTATGTTTCTAGGGGTTGGTCTTCTCATTTAATGTCTTGTGGGTGTTCTCTGTATCTCTCATGCTTGGGTGGTCACCCCTCTGGTGAGATGGAGAAAGTTTTCTTGGATTACTTCCTGGAATACTTGCTCCAGGTTGTTCTCATTTCCCTTTCTTCTGGGATACCAATCAGCCATAGGTTCAGCCTCTTGATATAATTGCACATCTGTTGTAGGTTTTGTTCTATCTTTCTGAGTCTTCTTTCTTTGTTTTTTGCCATGTTCTGCTCTTCAAGTTCTAAGATTCTGTCTTCAGCTAGACTAATTCTGCTTTCCAAGCTTGTCATCTTTGCCAAAATCTCTGTTACAAGTTTTTTCAATGTTGCATCTTGTCTTTCTTGAGCCTTATTCACTCTTTCCATCCATTCCCTAATCCCTATTGTATTCTGGGGACAGTCATTGGTGACTTCTATTGTTTGGCCCCAAGGTCTGATTTTTCAGGAGTTTTGTCTTTGGTACACTTGAAATTGCCTGAGGTCTTCCTTTGCCTTTTCCTCATTTGTGACAGATCTCTTGTATTTCTCTTTAGTCCTGTTATTCAGTGTCAGTGTGAGAGACTTCCCCTTCTTATGTTTGCTCAGACCTCTATTTTTCCCTGATCTGGGCTCTGGATTTGCTCTATTTTGGAATAGGATGGTGGATGGGAAGCTTTGCTGTCTCTTGTAGTTTTTGAAATTCGAATAAAATGGGGGATGAGGTGCTAGTAATCAGATACTACTTGCAAATTAAAATGTTCACTTATTGTGGCATGTGTCCCCTGAGACCCACTCCCCACTACCACGCTATATGACGATGCAAAGCAGAAACCAATGCAAAAGCAATTGAACACATACACACACTTCAACCTAACTAGAATAACAGCAAAGTGAAACAAAAGAGTCAGCAACAAAAAGACCCCCCCAAAAAAACTAAACACACACACACATGCCTAGCAAAAAGTGAATAGAGAAGAAAAACAGAAATACCGAAGGGGGGGGGAAACAGGATTCAGGTCGAACCCTCGCACATATATTGACATACCCCTTAAACTCTAAAAACTGAATATGAAAAAGACCCAGAAGAACAAAAGAGTAAAAACCAACAACCACAACAAAATCGAAAAATGAACACTCAATCATTCATATACACACATAAACAGAAAACGACAAATAAGAAACAGAAAAAGAAAAGAAAAATAAAAAATTTTGTGGGGATACAGATCAAACCCTCACATACATATTCGTGCACAAATGAAAAATATTTTAAATATAGATGAACTAACAAGCAAACAGTCAAAAAAGTTTTTTTTAATTAAAAAATAATTGAAAATTTAAAAAACAAAAACAAACAAACAAAAAAACTGCCCTCTTATGGCAGGCTCTGTAATTGTTCCTCTAATCAGGTCTCTCCTGCAGAGCCACCTCTTTCACTCTCTCCTCAGGAAATGAAGCAGGGAAGGAGGAGGTACAGTGGAGATGGGTGGGACTGCAGTCCTCCCCTCCCACTCTCATATGGTCAGGGAGATCTCTGATGGGGAGGTACGGGACTGTCTCTTCCCCAGGTATGTACTCTCGCTGGGTTGCCCCAACCAGGCCTATCCTGGAATGGAGCTCTCCTATTGTGACTATCCTCCAGGGTCTGCCTGGGTTTGCCCCTCTCAGTCGTGACCCAGCTGTTTGGGTCTGACATTTAAAGGACTGCTGGGAAGAAAGGGGTTTGGGTCAGCCCTGGACTTACCACTCATCTCTTTGGAGTTCTTCCTCCTCCTTTTTTAGCCATACCCTTTGTCCCACAGCTGAACAGGGGTAGGGGGTGGGGCATCTGGAACTCAGCACTTGTCAGGTCCCTCTGAAGTTTGTGCTCTCAGGATATTCCCTTTGGGCCATGATCAAGCCCTGAGTAGTTTATCCACCAGTCACAGAGATCGGATCTGTTGGTCCATAGTGAGCAAGTTGGAGCACTTTCCTGCCCCAACTTCAACATGGTGGTGGGGTGCCTCTCTTGTCCTCTTCTGTGGGAACTTGCCTCTTGAGTCTGTCCGCAGCCCCTTCCAGCACCCTACAAGGTGCTGAAGTGATGAGGCAAAGCCTGGAGTAGTATCTCTCCTGCTTCAATGGTGAGGGAGCACCTGGGGCAACAGTATCTCCCTCCTGCTTTTCTGATGGAAAACTTCTGTCCGTTTTTTTTAAAACAATGGTCCTCTGCTTCTCTTCCCCAGGAAGAGCCAGGGATGAAGTAGAGAAGCTGCAGCACCAGCTATTGCACCAGGGGTCTGGTCACCCACTCACGAGCCCCACTTAGACAGTCTCTCCTAGTGTTTTCTTGCCAGGGAGGGTTTGTTGATTAAAAAAAAAAGAAAAAGAAAAGAAAAGAAAGAGAAAATGGTGCTCAGCTTCTGCGTCCTGGAATTTGCTAGGGTCCAAACCCAGATTCTGTGGCACCAGCCGCTGCACCAGGTGAGCCCTGGCCACTAGCTCCCTAGCCCTCACCCAGTCAGCCATTCACATGCCCACTCACTCACCAGCACATACACAAAAATTACCATACACTCACTCACTCACACAGGGACTTGTATAGTCTGACTGGCTGGGCCACCATCTTCCCCCCCCCCTGAACTTAGGTTTTCTATTTGTACCTGTGGGCAGTATACTGTGTGAATAGCTCCAAATGACCTATGGACTATGACCATTCTTAGATTAAGTCTTATTAATGTTACTTTTGGAAAGACTGTCTTGTAAGAAATATAATATGAACATTGTTAAATATTGTAACTTTTTTCAGTCACGTCCCACTCTGTCACCCAGGCTGGAGTGCAGTGGTACAATCATGGCTCACTGTAGCCTTGACCTCCTGGGCTCAGGATATCCTTCTGCCTCAACCTCCCAAGTAGCTGAGACTATAGGCATGTGTCACCATGCCCAGTTAATTTTTAAAAAATTTTTTGTAAAAATGAGGTCTCACTGTGTCATCCAGACTGGTCTTGAACTCCTGGGCTCAAGTGAGCCTCCCATCTCAGCCTCCCAAAGTGCTGGGATTACAGGCATGAACATCACTCCTGGCCAAATATTGTAATTTGAACAAGAGTCCTTGCCATTACCTTCTCCTTTGAGAATCCTAACATTGGAAGGCAAGAAATTACTGAAAATGACTGTTTTCAGGGATTCCTGAATGGCTTCTCCAATATCACAAAGACTCTGGGTAATGTTACTTCAATGAATAAAAAAACTTAAGACTATATTTGAACATTCTATCAAATCTATAAGTATTGAAGTACAATGAATGTTAGTCATCAATAATACCAATAATTAACATATAACTTTCATTAAAGGTATGTCAAATGTCTTTCAGGATATGTGTGTAGTTTTGAATTGATATAGGAGGACCATATATGTCCATTATCAGGAGATATGTACAAAATCACTGTAGATTTGTATATATGTGTGTATGCATATGTGTATGTATAAATGTATGTATCTAACTACTTATTTGCTTCATTTTAAATTATACCCACGGTCCATCTTACTTATTATGGTCATTATTTCAACTACATCTTGTAGCATTAATTGATTCTTTCCCATGGAGGATAAGAACTTACTTCTCTGATGCTGTTATTGGAATTAATGGTGCAAGAAGGGGCAGAGAATATGTGAAGGGATTTGGAAGGCTTGTAGTTGAATCTTCACCCTGTCACTTCTAAGTTATGTGACTTTGGACAAGTTAGTGATCTGTTTCCTCATCTATAAAACAAGGGCTATTAATCCCAACTTAATTAAAGGATTGTCGTGAGGATAGAATAAACTCTTAAGTGACTGTATTTTATAAAAACCATTAAGTTGCTATGCTCTAAGCCAAGTAGAAAAAATATTATAATAACAATCCTCTTTTTGTTCCTCTCTTTCCAGTCTTCAAGCAGTGATAATGAGAAGAGCAGCTGCTGCATTAATAGCCCAGAGAGAGCAAGTGGACCAGAAAGCAACCAGATCATTACTGGACCCACCATGAATATCCCTCAGTTCTTGTATGAGGGGCACTCTCTATGCCAGGGTCCTTACTCCTACATCAACCAGATCTTAAAGGAGGCTCACTTTAACAGCTTACGGCAGCGAGGACAGTTTCCAACATGATGAACTAGGAGTTCCTTATTCCAACCTACAATTTGTTTATGAAAGCAATTGCATGCACACACAAAAAATGTCTGTTGGCTTTTCAGTCTATATTTTAAATAACAAGTTAATGGGCATTTGTTTAACTGGGGTTTTGTTGCACTATCGCAATTTCAAAGTGGCTCTAAAGAAATTTTTATGGTATTGTTTTCAAGTTGGGTGTCAAATTCATGCTAATACAGCAATATGAGGAAACCTCTTCTGTGCGTTGAATCCCATAGTATGTCCAATTCAGATTGGTTTCCAAATTTGTCAGTTAAAAACTCTTTGACGTTTTAAAATGCAAGTCTTTGTTTTAAAAAATTCAAAAACCTAGTAAAGGGTATGTAGTTTTCATTTAAAAACAAACCAAAAAAAGCTATATGTTAGTATTCCAAAACATGCAAAAGCTAGATTCAGTGTTGCAATGAAATGAGCTGTACTTCCCCTCTGAAGGTAGATGTTCTATTGAAATTGCTCTCTAGTTGTATTGGCAACAGACCCAGTTTAAACTGTGAGTGTGAAAACCCTTCTCTAATGGCTGTCTCCTCTCTTTGTAATTTTTTTTTTTTTTTTTTTTTTTTTGAGTCAGAGTCTCATTCTGTCACTCAGGCTTGAGTGCAGTGGTAGTCACAACTCACTGCAGCCTTGACCTCCCAGGCTCAGGCTATCTTCTGCCTCAGCCTCACAAGCAGCTGGGACTGCAGGTGCATACCACCATACCCAGCTATTTGTTTGTTTGTTTACTTTGTTTATTTTGTAGAGATGAAGTCTCACTATGTTGCCTAGGCTGATCTCAAACTCCTGGCCTCAAGCAATCCTCCTGCCTTGGCCTTCCAAAGTGCTGAAATTACAGGCATGAGTCACTGTACCTGGCAAAACTTTTTTTTTGGGGGGGGGACAGAGCTTCACTTTGTTGCCCAGGCTGGAGTGCAGTGGCATGATCACAACTCATAATTCTGTCACACAAGAAGTATGTAATAACATTTTGTCTTAAGCACATACACAAATACTAATACATTAGCAGTTTATGTGATCTCATTTATAATTCCATCATGTCTAGAGCTAATGCTGATATACTGTAAGCTACTTGAAATGATGTTCAAAGTAACAAGCATTGTGGAACTGTGTCAGACGTCTGCCTATTTTATGCTATAAGAACCCTTTCACAGAGGAGACCAGCTTCCATAATTAAAACTGCAAAGGTTAGTGTGCTTACAAGCAATTAGCTGAGAAGCCATTAGAAGAAACAACAGTACTATTTATTTAGAGATGAATGTGTTCCCATGTTTTAGTCATACTAAAGAGCCAACCAAATCTGATGTGTCTGTGAGCTGGGTGAACAAGGAACCAGGATGCATCGAGTTATCTGCCCTGGAATGTGCAAGAGCTATAACCTGTCACTAGATTTAAAGGAAAGTGCTTTAGAGTGTAACATTACTTTCCTGCCTGCTCATATTCTCTTTTCCACTATTCTTGGAAGTTCACAAAGCAGAAATCAGCAGATCTGAGAACTATAGGTAGCTCTACAAAGAGGTTTTTGCCACTTGGTAAGGTTTGAAAAAGACATAAGGTTACAGGTTTACTGAAAAAAATGAAATTTTATTAAATGACAATTAGCATATGAAAAAACTATTGTAAGAGATGGACAGCAAACACATACATTCAAAGACATTTTCATGGTTGTATGCTTCAGTATGGATGGACTTTAAGGTAAGTTACTTGTAGTGAAATTTTAGTGTTCTGAGGAAGAGGTTTCACAGACCCCAAACATATGGATGGGCATATGTCAATTATTTGTCAATTAGATGGTTTGAATAAGTACATTTTTCCCCTATGGCCAGTGTTTCCAAAGCAGGGCTACCAGATATATGACAAGAAGAAATTTAAATTCTAAAAGACTTTGTGGCAGAGAATAGAGAAAGAATACTTGGCTACCATTTTCTCTGTAACAATAGGTAAACACCAAATACTAAAAAAGACAAAGTGTTTCAACTCTAAAACCACATGTACACAACAGGATTTAGAAATACTCAGAATTCTGTAGGCTTAAATACACAGCATCCTATTGAAACAAAGTGTGTATTAAAAACACAGTCATTGAAAAACTGAGAAAGAAAATTTCCATTCATTTTCCACCCATTTAAAGATATGAAAGATGAAACTATCACTATGGCAAAGCATTATTTTTTAAAGTAAGTACAATCTTGGTCTAGAGTAGTCAGTGTCAATCTCTTCTCCTAGTAAATATAATATACAATATTCATTCTGTCTTCCGCAGATTTTCTAAACCTGCTTTTACATAAACCAGTTGAATTCGTTTGGTCCTAAAATAAAATTTAATACAGCAGGAAGAGAACCAAGCCCTTCAAAACTAAGTATCTTTGCTGTGAAGAAGGAATAACAGAAAGAGAGAGAGAAAGACAGACACACTTCTCCAGATTTTTTTTCCAAATTAGGAGTTTGAAAAAGTGGAGCCAGGTTAGCTAAAGAGGTGACATTGGACTCTGTCTTAGAAATGCTAATGAAGAAATGAGAACATAAAGCAAGGGCAGAATGCTTCACTGAAGATGAGCGGGGATGATGCTTGGGAAGAAGAACCTCCATGGAATGCAAACACACCACATGTCACACTATGTCAGTTCTTGACAGTAGCCCCTGAGAGTGGTATGGTGTATGCTCTCCATTACACAGGCGAGGAGGGGAAGGCTGACAGTAAGTCATCCACATGATCACACCTGATCCAGAAAAAAACTGAGAGGTGCTAACAATTTACAAAAGGCATACAGTGTCCAAGCAACAGTGCCAAGACTTTGAAACAGGCTATCTTTATTATCAGGCTGCTTTCATAGTGAAAGATCAGGTGTATCCTCCGAGCTGGAGCTGGAGATAGCTACTATTGGGTATTTTTATAGGACCTGACATTTGGCATCTGAGCTGAGCGATTCCAACACGTTGAACTCTTGAACTGAACCACCTAAACCAAGGAAAAAGCGTGTGTGTGTGTGTGTGTGTGTGTGTGTGTGTGTGTGTGTGTGTGTGTGTGTGAAAATTTCCAGCACTAATCTTGATTCGTTTTTCCTCTGAAAGTTTTTTATACACAGCTAATACTTGAGACATGCAGCCTTTCAGCATCTACTGTTCAGTGCTACTTTTGTCAATTCATGGCTTCCAACCAGATTGATTTCCTGGCTTAGGCTGAACAGAAAGGAATGTACACGAGGATAGGCAAAAAAACAAAGAACTGTCAAGTTGCCGACTCATAGCTATTAAATGACATTTGGCAAATTCAGATGAGTTTAACTTGTACACTTATTAGGGCTTGTGTGCCTGAGTGTTGAGCTCTCAATTCCAACACCCCTGGATAATAATAAAATGTGACTCTCCTCAATTAACAGATGCCAAAGTTCTTGGTTAAGTGAAGCTTTTTGGTATTCTCTCGTGGATCCCTGGCAAGTGACATTGGGTTTTACCTTGCAGTTTTCACGTTAGAGGAGTAACAGTTGTCTGCATGATTCTCAAAATTAACGTAAAGTTCTGCTTCTAAACAACACATGGTTATTGCTACCTAAAATCATTAAGTAATTTGTGCTAGGGAAGAGTTTCCTGTTATATAATCATGAAGTAATTTCTGCTAGGGAAGAGTTTCCTGTTATATAATCAAATGAACAGTAGAATGAAGCAAAGTTTACTTTAAACTCTTCATCAGAGTCGACATGTTTAATGATTTTCTAAATGTATTCCTTTTTATATAGCAGCACTTCTCTCATTTTCAAACAAAGACTCAGTAATAGTCCCACTTTAGTCCCTACAGAATGAGTCAGATCTTAGAGTTGACACTGCCTCCTCTGAATTTTGTGTTCCTCCTGGCTGGAGGCTGTAGTAATATGAAAGAAACAACTAGCTGAATACATGAGCCAAGGCTGAAAAAAAAAAAAAAACTGGTGAATATTTTTCACCAAGAAACCAAATCTATTTTAGATTGTGTTTAAGACAATTATTTTGAAATCAAATGCACAAAGGTAGTGTACTTGCTTAAATCATGTGTGGGACCCTACCCTGATGCACCCTCGATTGGTTGGCAATTTCCATGCTTCCTCTGACCATGGTATTGTTATTAGCAATGGGAATTTTCTGGTTATCAATGAAACTACAAATTCAGTTGCCATTTAAAACATTAGTGGAGACAGCAGGGAAAATAATGTTTAGGTTGAAAAGCAGAAAACATACAGTCTTCTCCAGAGGGAAAAATCATTAATTATCATCTGCTGGAAGGGAAAACTGATCCAACTTTTTGACTTATAAAATCTAACTAAAGCCTGGCTCGGTGGCTCAGCCTGTAATCCCACGCCTTTGGGAGGCTGAGGTGAGCGGATTGCCTGAGCCCGTGGGTTCGAGACCCGCC
The DNA here is from genome assembly GCF_000164805.1 of Carlito syrichta. NCBI lineage: Eukaryota > Metazoa > Chordata > Mammalia > Primates > Tarsiidae > Carlito > Carlito syrichta. The sequence goes on along the minus strand of NW_007231563.1, from coordinate 7,574 downwards.
TGGGCATGCAAGACCTCATCTCTACAATAAATAAAAAAAAATTAGCCGGGCGTGGTAGCGCACGCCTATAATTCCGGCTACTCAGAAGGCTGAGGCGGAAGGATCACCAGAGTCCAGCAGGTCGAGGCTGCAGTGGCCGGGAGCGGCCACTGCACTCCAGTCTGGGCGACAGAGTGAGACTCCAACTCAAAAAAAAGAAAAAAAATCTAACTAAAATGAATGGAGAAGATTACATATCTGTGTTATTTTTCAGGGATCAAGTGAAAGTAATTGTATGGAATGAGAGTTGCTCTTCCTTTAATACTAAAGGACTTTTTTGAAGTAAACAAGATTGTAGTATAATTAAGCAAGAAAAAATGATGATCAGCTAATCAACATGAAAAGTATAAATTTGCATGTTATTCACCTTAACAACCCCCAGACTCCATATCTAGTATTCCATTAGAATACTTGGCTTAAGTAGATCATTGTTTTCTGTGATTCATTTGCCCTGGGTTTTTGCTTTTGTTTTTGTTTTTCATATCTTCTGTGGTTTCTCTGAGCTCCTTGAGGTGCCCTGATGCATTTCTTTAGATGGGAACACCATATGTCCTGTGACTGGGAGCATCTGTCCATGCAGAGGACTATTTGCACTTTGATTTGGTTGTAGACATCATGTCATTTTTGTATAATATTTTCAATATTCTGCAGCTGTGCTTATTGATGAATGCTAGGAAGTGACTCCAGAACATTTCATGTACAGTCCCAGAATCTATAAATCTGTCAAAGGCAGAGTTTTTGACTTACATGGTGAGGACCTCCTTGGGTTGAGAGGAGTCATCAGAGGGAAGGTAACCCAGAGAGTTATCTAGTTTAACCTTCAACTTAAAATCTAAGATCAAAGGAAAGTGCTATTCACAGGGACTAATGACTGAGCGTTCATGGAGCAGCCACTATCAGCAAACAGGCTCCAGCTTGTCATTTTGACCCAGGTAGCATCAGAAGGCAAGTCATGAAGACTCTCAAACTGCAGGAAGAGAGTCATACTTGATCTGCTTATTTGGATCTGATTATTTGATGTGAAATTGCTGGTACTGGTGTCAGGAAGCTACAAAGGTAAAACCAGGAGTTACTGGAATAGAAATACTGGAGAATCAGTCTTGATGTTTTTTGTCAGAGCCTGAGAGAGTATGAGAGAATAATTCTCAGATCATTTTTTCAAGGAACTCTCAAGTCAAATATTTTTCCTACCAACCAGAATTTCTCTGTTCCTTACTGCAAAGGACAGCATGGTTTTGGTAAAGAACAAATAGGCCAATAGTAATGAATATGGGCTTAAAAGTTCTGACAATTAAGTTCATGGACTTATCCTAGAAAAAGTGTAGTGAGGGAGTGAGTCCAGAGGCAGAGCCCCATGGAGAAAACAAAAGAGACACCCTGCCACCATCTTGAAAACTGGGCAGGGAAGTGCTCTGGCCTGCTCACCATGGAGCGACAGACCTGATCTCTGTAACCAGTGGATTAACTACTCAGGGATTGATCATGACTCAGAGGGAATATCCTAAAAGCACAAACTCCGGAGGGATAGGATGAGTACTGAGTCTCAGGTGCCCCACCCCCACCCTGATTCAGCCATGAAGCAAAGGGTGTGACCAAAAAGGATGAGAAAGACCCCAAAAGAGATCAGTGATGAGTCCAGGGTTGACCTAACCCCCTCCTTGGCAGCAATGCTCTGAATATCAGGCCCATGTGGCTGGGGCATGACTGAAAATGATGAACCCAGATGGAACCTGAACGTCAGCTGCTGTAGGAGGACTCTACTCCAGAATAAGCCTGGCTGGGGTGCCCTCCCTGCCAATACCTGAGGAGACAATCCCACATCTCCCCACAGGAGGGGATCCCCCTGGCCATATGAGAGTAGAAGGGGAGGACTGAAGTCCCACCAACCCCAAGCACCACCACCTCCTTCCCTTGGCCTGACACTGGGGAGATTGTGAATTAGGCTGCAGCTCCGCAGGAAAAAACTGAGGGGCTTCTGAGAGGAATAATTACAGAATCTACCTGCCACAAAACCTACCTGTTTTTTATTGTTTTTTGTTTGTTTCCTTGCTTTTGGTTTTTTCATTTTTTTTCCTCTTCTTCCTTTGTCCACGAATGTGTATGTGAGGGTTCAATCTGCATCCCTCCCACTTTTTAAATTTATTTTTTATTTCTTCCTTTTTATCTACCTTCTTTCATTTTTTGTTTTCTGCTTATGTGTTTACTTGAATGATTATGTATTCATATTTCAATTTTTTGTTTGTTTTGTTTTTTAGTTCTTCTCTTTTTTTAGTTTAATGTGTGTGTGAATGTACAAGTGAAGGTCCAATTTGAATTCCTTTTTTTCTCTTTTTGTTTTTTCTTCTTCTTTCATTTTATGTTGGGTCTGTGTGTGTGAACATGTGTATGTGCATGTGTGTGTTCGGTTTTCCTGGGGGTTTTTTGTTATTATTTTGCTTTGATTTTTTTCCATTTTGTTTTGGTTTTTGTTTGGGGTTGTGTGTGTGTGTTTAATTGCTTTTTGGTTTGGTTTCTGCTTTTGTTTTTCTGTGTTTTTTTATTTTTTACTTCTACCCATCTTATTTCATTCGACTTTTCTCTGTTCTCCTCATTGCTATTACTGTATTGCATACTCAGGGGGTACACACACATACCCATTGCGTCATCATATAGGGTAGTGATGGGGAGTGGGTCTCAGGGAAACCATACCACAATCAGTGAACATTGTGATTTGCAAGTCATTTCTGAATCTTAGCTCCCCATCCTTCACCTTGTTCGACTCTCAAACTACAAGAGACAGCAAAGCATCCCACCCACAGCCCTGTTTCAAAATAGACTAAATTCAGAGCCCTGATCAGGGAAGAATAGAGCAAACATTAGAGTTGAACGCCTTTCCCACTGCCATTGAATAATGGAATGAAAGAGAAAAGAAAAAGATCTGTCACAAATGAGGAAAAAAATCAACAGAAGACCAAAGATAATTCCCAGTGTACCAAAGAGAAAATGCCTGAAAAATCAGACCTCAGGGCCCAAACAATGGAAGTCACCAACAACTGGTTCTAGAATACAACAGGGATTAGGGGATAGATGGAAAGAGTGAATAAGACTCAAGAAAGACAAGATGCAACACTGAAAGAACTTGTAACAGAGATTTTGGTCATAAAAAATTTCACCAGGAAATAAATAAGATGACAAGCATGGAAAGCAGAATTAATCAAGTAGAAGAAAGAATCTTAGAACTTGAAGACCAAAACATGGAATTAACCCAATCTGTAAAAGACACAGAAAGATAATTCAGAAAGAAAGAACAAATCCTCCAAGTGATGTGTGATTACATAAAGAGGTCGAACCTACACCTGATTGGTATCACAGAAAAAGAAAGGAAAACAGAGAACACCTTGCAGCAAGTATCCCAGGAGGTTATTCAAGAAAACATTCCCCATCTCACCAGAAATGTGAGCATCCAAACACAAGAGATAGAGAACTCCCACAAGACATCAAATGAGAAGACCAACCTCCTAGATACATAGTAATTCACCTACACAAAGTAGGTACAAAATAAAAAGTCTTAAAGGCAGCAAGAGAGAAAGGTCAGACTATCTACCCGAGAAATCCAATCAGAATAGCAGCAGACCTATTGGCAGAAACACTGCAAGCTAGAAGGGGCTGAAGTTCAATATTCAAAGTTGTCAAAGATAAACTATTTCAACCAAGAATTTCCCACCCAGTCAAGCTCAGCTTCATCAGTAGTGGAGAATTAAAATCCTTCCCAGACATTCAATCCCTAAAAGATGCTGCAGCTTCCAGATCAGCTACACAGGAGATGCTTAAAAAGGTATTAAGCACAGAAGAAAGAGAAAAAAGAATGACCACACGCTTCCCAAGAGGACAGCAGAATGCAGAATCAACAGAGAGTACATTATGACTGCAAACCTGAAAACAAACACATACATCAACCCAAAGTTAAAAAAAAAACAAACCATTATAACCTCATGATGGGGATAACCAATCACTTTTCAGTAATCTGCCTGAATGTGAATTGACTAAATGCACCACTGAAAAGACACAGAATGGCCAACTGGATAAAAAACCATGACCCAATAATTTGCTGCATCCAAGAAACTCATCTCTCCACAAGAGGCACACACAAACTCAAAATTAGAGATATAAAATGAGTTTACAGATGAGTGGATTACAAAATAAGGCCGAAGTCATGATCTTAATATCAGACCAAACAACTCTTAAGCTATCTTAAAAGATAATCTATCAGATTATCTTGCACTGATAAAGGACTTTGGCAAAGTCTCCGGGTACAAAATAAATGTACAAAAGACAATCTAATTCTTATACATCAACATCAAACAGCCAGAGAATGGAATAAAAAACATAATCTCATTCATAATAGCCACAAAAAATTGAAATACTTGGGCATCTCCCTAACCAGAGAAGTGAAAAATCCTTACAATGAAAACTACAAAACACTACTCAAAGAAATCCAAGAACACACAACCAAATGGAAAAACCTTCCATGCTCATGGATTGGAAGAATCAACATTGTTCGGATGTCCATTCTACCAAAGGCAATCTACAGATTTAATGCAGTACCCATTAAATTGCCATCATCATTCTTCTCAGACCTGGACATGACAATCCAGAAACTCATATGGAAACATAAACGACTACAAATAGCCAAAACAATCCTTAGCAAAAGAAACAAAGCAGGAGGTATCACACTTCCAGACTTTGAACTTTACTATAAGTCTACAATAATCAAAACAGTCCATTATTGGTACCAGAGCAGGCATATGAATATGGACCACTGAAACAGGGTAGAGATTACAGAAGCAAAACCTCAATTTCTTAACAAACTCATCTTCAACGAAGCTTCCACCAATAACCACTAGGGAGAGGAGAATCTATTCAGTAAATGGTGCCGGGAAAACTGGCTGACCAAATCCAGAAGATTGAAATTGGACTGCTACCTATCACCATACACAAAAATCAATTCTAAATGGATCAAAGACCTAAATGTAAAACCACTAACTATAAGAACCTTAGAAAATGCAGGAGACACCCTTATGGAAGTTGGAACTCCTGATCAAAACCCCAAGTACCCACGACATAAGAGATACGTAAACTAGTGGGGCCTCATCAAACTGAAAATCTTCTGCAAAGCAAAAGAAATCATCAAGTGAGTGGGGTAGGGTGCACACCTCATCAACCTGCATAACATTTGTATACTTAACACTGAATTGTACCCCACATCTTTAAAATAAAAAATTTTTTTTAAAAAAGAGAGTGGGGAGCCAACCCACAGAATGGGAAAAAATATTTGCCAACTGTATATCTGACAAAGGCCTAACATCCAGTATCTACAAGGAACTCAAACATGCCAATAGTTGTTTGTATGGTACTGCCAACATAAACACACAGTGGCAAGTTTGTGAACTTCATTGTAAGGCCTCATATTCCCAAACTGACTGAGACTAATTCTCTTTCAGCTCAAGAGTCTGGATTTATGTTAATTTCTAGGACCAATTTATCCAGAAGACATTCCTTGGAGTAAAGAAATTTGCTGAGGTCAAATGATGCCTTAAGAATGGAGCTGCATGTTCTCACCCATAAGTGGACCCTGAACATTTGTCACATTTGCACAAGGGTGGGATTGGTAGACATTGGGCACTGCTAGGGGAGGGTGGGAAGGAGGAGGGTGAGAGGCATGTGACAACACAATGGATATCTGGTACACTACCAGAGGGAATGAGGGCCACCTAGAAGCCCATACTTCACCTGCATGCAGCCTACTTATGTAGTAAAACCTCACTTGTAGGCGGGGCAAGATGGCGACCTGGCAACCCGGTGTCTGAAGCCCTCTGCAAGGGAGATCTGCAGTGGGTCTCTGACTCTCGCCCCCGGGAGGCTGGGGACCCCAGCATCGCAGCCTACTCCTCAAACAGAGCTCGGCCATCACTATCACTGGAACATCGCAAGGACTGGACATTTTTACTGCATCGTCCTCTCCCGCTGCTGCCGCAGCCCCTCCCCCCACCAGCGCTCCCGCCGCCGCCGCCGTCGCCGCCGCCGCGCCCGCCGCGGCCTCTGGCACGGGTAGCTCATCACAACCCGGCCGGAGGAGATCCACATCAAACCGCTTCAGGGAAGATCTGCTGGGATCGCTGCCACCGCTCCTGCGACGGAGACTGTCCTGCCCACCCGGCGCGGGGCTCCTGTTGCCTGCTCGGAGGCAGGCAGCCATCTTGTTCCTGTCCGGCCCCACCCCCTCTGGGGCGAGCAGATGAGATAGCACCACCTGCTGGCGATTCAAGGTAACAACACCGAAACGGGAGAGACAAGCTTCATAAAGACATAGACTAAACTTTTGAACCGAGGTTATTCTGAACTGTCCTTCACAGCAGATCAGGGGAACTGACCCTAACTGCAAACTAATTTACCAGCTTGAAAAAAAAAAAAAACGAGAAATCAGACCTGAAAGGACATTGGACTTAAACGAAATGTCTCAGAGTGTGCTTCATTGATTCTATTAGTTTAATGACTTAATTCTATTCCTACTGTATTGTTCCCTTTTTTCTCTTTTCCCTTTCCTTTTCTTCTCTTTTATTCTGTCTGTGAACCAGGTCTTTGTATAGAGGAACAGCACACTAATAAGATGGTTGGATAGCTGGTATGCTAGCATCACTATATGTTTTATTTTTGTTTGTATGAGAGTTGGTTCGACTGTAGCGGTGGTCTATTGTTTTTATCTGTTTCAGTATAGGCCTCTCTCTCTATTTGTTGGCACACTCGTTTGTTTCCCCCTTTACTCCTCTATCTCTCCACTCCCCTTTTCAACCCACTATCTGCTCCATTCTTTCCCCTCTGCTAACCACATTTTATTTCAGGGAGTGAACCTACAGCCCCACTGCCCTGGAAAGATTCCAGGGCAGTGGGAAGTGGGTTCCACATTATCCACACGCCTGTCAGCGAATACCAGGACCTGCAGACAGATTTTGAATCACAGCTCTCCCCTTAAGTACATCTCAAAACTGCAAAAAGGACCACCTCCAACCTACAGTGCAACTTCAGAATTGAACAAAGTAAGAGGACGTATATAAAGAATAGGAGATTGAACAAACAGAAGTAAAACCAATCCCTTTACCCCTGAATAACAGAATTAAAGAAGACGGTGACGTGGAGGGAAGGAAAAAGTAAGGAGGGGGGAAAAACCGCACAAATGAAGAAAAACCAAAAGAAGAATATAGGTCTTACACAGACCCCTGGGAGATCAGACAATGAGAAAACAGATTCTGGAACACAGACAATGAAGAGTCCCCAGAATGACTGGCTACATGCAACAAACCCAGACATCAAGACATTAATGGAGAGAATTAAAAAAATTGAGGAGAGACAAGAGGAAAATAGGAAGGAGTTGTTGTCAGAAATGACAGCAGTAAAGAATACTGTGATGGAAATGAACAACAGACTAATAAGCATGGAAAGCAGAATCAGCCAAGCCGAAGAAAGAATCTCAGAGCTTGAAGACCAAAACACAGAACGAA
>NW_007231562.1:0-13372 GCF_000164805.1 Carlito syrichta | reverse complement strand
GCAGCAAAAGTTTAATGGCTCCAAAATAGCTTTGGATATTTTGATTGAATGAAGCTCTGAAATCAAGAAGGAATTTCTCACTGAAAACTACATTGTCTTCTCTGTCTGAAGATGTAGAGTAATAATAGTAAAAATCGCTAGCATTATTGATCTAGGGGAACGTTCTGAGCACTTCACATGGATAACCCTATTTAATTCTCCCAGAAATGCTTTATCATAGATGCAATAATGGTCCCCATTTTGACTCTGGAGCCTTTACTCTGTGTAGCTCCTTGCCACACAGTCTTCTGCGAATAGAGCACGACTCAAAAGTGGGAGGATGAATGTTTCAATTTGGGTATAGCAGTGATTGGACTCAATCTGTTTTGGGGCTTAATTTGATTCTGTAAAATATCATTTTCTGAAGACGTGTTTGCATGCAGTTGACTTATAAAAATGTGTCATTGATTCTTTCTTTAACAAGTAAAAAAAAATCACCCAACATTAGAAAAGAGTCAAAACCATTTGTATTATAATTTAAACCTCTTAGAAATCTTGCTATAAAAAATAGTGATATTTAGTCCCTGGATGCCTCCTACACCCCACCCTATTCATGCTATTCAAGATTACAGCTCCAGCATGGAAATTTGCCACTTGAAATCACAGAAATGAATTTTACTTGTATCACTGGCATCACTAAAAAAAACAAAAACAAAAACTTTTCCCTACCCTATGCCATAAATTCCTATCATACTTCTCCTTGACACATAGTAAATTTCTTTGTGACAAAATCTGCTTTTACCACACTGCACACTGTGGCTATAGGTCGGACCTACTCACAGTTGTCCACTTTCTCAACACTAACTCAAGATTAAGTCGTACATTGCTAGCTGCTAAGGATACTCTCCAATAAAGTGTGTGGATTGGTAATTACAGCTAATTGGAACTGAAGCCAGTATACTTCATCTAGTATATCAGGACTCACAAAATAATTGTTTTAGAAAAAAAAAATCATTGAAAATTTCTCCCTCATAATATGTGGTGTTATCAAAAATTTATTCTCTGCCAATTTATGATTTTGTCCACTCTGAAAGGGAACTATCTGCTAGCATGCATAAGCCACTGACATTGCACATTGTCCAACAGTGTCTTGGATAAAGGAATCATCAATAGCTCGTTACCTTTTCTCTCTAAACATATCATTTGTTGTTAACTTTGAAGGTCGTTTTATACGCTCCTTGGCAATGGTGTGATTTGTGCCTGGTTTTGCAAAGAGAAATGCAACCTTGAATGGTGTCACTTGTAGTTTTTGTTCTTTCTCTCTTTTACCAAAATTACTTAACTAATTTTTTTACTTGGTCTAAACAATTTTGATAGATATATCAGAGATGTCACTGTGCTGTTTTATGGAAATAATTCATGAAAGAAGAATTTATGCTCCTAGACCAAGTCAAGTGCACAATAGACAGAACAATGAGGATTAGGAGAAATGCAAGAAGTATGCAAATCCTTCGTGTTTCAGTAGCTTGATTTTTCTTCCTCAGCTGCTTGTACAAGGTCTTCACACTTATATATTCACTTGTCACAGCAGGTACAGATTCACTGGAGGTCCTGGTTTTGGGGGGTTTTTTAGGTTCATTGAGTATACATGCGTATTTGCTACATGGGCGTATTGTGTAGTGGTGGAGACTGGATCTCAGGTGGCCATTCCCAGTTGGTAAACACTGTGCACCTTAGGCAATTTCTGAACCTAACCACCCCCCTCCTTATGGTAGTTCCCAGTGTCTATTAGTTCCATCTTTGTGACCATTTAGCTCCCACATGTAGTGTTTGACTTTCTGTTTCCAAGTCAGTTCACTTAGGATGATGATCTCTAGTTCATCCATGTTGCTGCAAAGGACACGATTTCATTCTTTTTTATGACTGCATAGTATTTCATGGTGTATATAGACTACATTTTCATTATCCACTGATTGTTTGATGGGCATTTAGGTTGATTCCTCATCTTTGCAATTGTGAATTGTGCAGTGACGAACATGCGGGTACTGATGTGTTTTTTATAAAACAACCCCTGTTTCTTAAGGTGGATACCTAGCAGTGGGACAGCTGGATCAAATGGTAGATCTACTTTTAGTTCTTTGAGTAATCTCCATATTGCTTTTTATCTTTGAGAACTGTGACATAATGCAAATAATGGTAGCCACCAACAATGCAAAATTAGAAAATGTGAACAATAGAATGAGAATAGCCTAGAAAATGTAGGAGCTGAGGTAAACTTACCCTGTTAACTGAGAGTATGCTAACTGAGATTTATGAGTCAATGCAGTCTTGGTAGCACATGCATAGTCTTCAAGAACAGAACTGTTAAAAAATGTAGTCAGATGTCTGCTAGCATCACAGTTAATCTTACATTTTAATAGATATGTGTGAAAAAAATTTGTATTTTCTTCATTAAAAACAAAACTCTGTGTATGTCTTGGCTGAGCAACTGAAATGATCATTCACCAGAAGTAGTTGCTCTTGTACAGCAATTGCTAATTTTGGATGCTTAATATATTGAGTAAGAAAAAGTGACCAACAGTTATTTAAAACTTATTTCTTAATAGATGTATCAGTTAGACTACCTTTTGCTTTCAGATTAAGCTGGACTAAACAATAGGAGCAAATTAATTAATAAGTTTCCCATACAGCCAAAGTCATAAATAGAGTGTTTCTAGGTCCACTAAAAAATAGCAAAGTCATACTTTTGAACTGCTTCTTTAGGTCTTCATGTTAGCAAGATTAACTACACTAACTGAAAGCATTCCATCCTTAGGTGACATATCCAGACCTGGAAGACAGAACAAAACTGTCCTTACAAATTTCTCTTTGTATCAGAGCAGATCATCCTTCCCAGAAGAAGCCCAGAAGACATTCCTTTATATCTCATCGATAATAACTGTGTCACTCGTTTACACCAACCTCAATGACTGGTAAAGTAGGCTGGGAGAGCATCTAGTTATTTTAGACCAATCATGATTCATCTCTTTTGTCTTTGAACATTGCCTGGCAATACCTGTACAAAATTAAAACTATGCTATGAAGGAGAAATGGGGTTTGACAAACAGCTTTCATATAGGGAACAAAGTTTTCTCCTATAGAAAAGAGCACGTTTTCAAATATTTTGTAGATAGTCTAAATAAAACCTGCAATATAGAAAACAGAAAAGATTCAACTGAATGAGTATGTGGACAAAGTCTGTTTCTCTGTGCACTTCTTTCCCTACTGAAGTGTCTTCTGAGACTCCCTGCTGAATCCTCAGGAATAGCTTGAAAATCATTGTCCTATCAAGTGAATGACTACACAGAGAAAGAAACAGAAAACACATTATGACCAACTGGGATTCATCCCCAGAGTATAAAGATGGTTAACATAGAAAGCAAATTAATGTGTATGTGTGTGTGTGTGTGTGTGTGTGTGTATGAATATATATTTTTTTACCATAAATATATATATATATTCCTTGCCATATATTATATATATATATATATATGTATGTATGTATGTATATTCCTTTGCAACCTTTCTTAGTAAAACATAATTAATTAGTGGATAAATAAAATGCGGTATATATACACCATGGGATACTATTCAGCCATAATAAAGAACAAAATAATGTTTTTTGCAGCAACTTGGGTGGGAATTGGAAGTCTTAGGTCTAAGTAAAGTAACTCAGGAACAGAAAAACAAATACCACATGTTCTCACTTATAAATGAAAGCATAATTACGGGTCCACAAAGGCATATAGAATGGTACAATAAACACTGGAGACTCCCAAGTGGGTAGAGTGGGAAGGGAGTGAAAGATGAAAAGTTACCTATGGGTACAATATACACTAGTTGGATGACAGGTACACTAAAAGCCCAGACTTCACCACTATATAATTCATCCACGTAATCAAAAAACACTTGTAACCCTAAAGTTATTGACATTTCAAATAAATAATAATGATAAATGAAGACTGCTTTTTATAAAAAGGTATACAGGATGTTTATAGACCAGGATAGTACTATTTGCCATGTAATTCATTCATTAATCTCTTTCCTGAGTCCATCTTATTTTCTGGATTTTTTTCCTTCTTTGACTTTTTTACCTTAATTTTTATTTATTTTATTATGTTGCTTTCCATGTATCTTTGTAAGCTACCTTGAATATTTTGGAGAACAAACTTGGTATAAATAAACAGATACATAACTAAAAAGAAAATGGCTTACATAAGAAATAAAGTAGATAAGTGGGACCTCATCAAATTGAAAATCTTCTGCAAAGCAAAAGAAACCATCAACAGAGCAGGAAGACAACACACGGAATGGGAAAAAATAATTGCCAAATGCATATCTGACAAGGGCCTAACATCCAGGATCTACAAGGAACTCAAATGAGCCAAAAGGAAAAAAAAACAAACAGCCCCATTAAAAAGTGGGCAAAAGACATGAATAGACACTTTTCAAAAGAAGACATATGAGCAGCCAACAGACACATGAAAAATTTCTCAGTCTCACTAATCATCAGAGAAATGCAAATCAAAACCACATTGAGATATCACCTAACTCTAGGAAGAATGGCCATCATCAATAAAACGAAAAACTTCAACCGATGCTGGTCAGGATGTGGAGAAAAGGGAATGCTTTTACACTGCTGGTAGGAATGCAAACTAGTTCAACCTCTATGAGAAACATTATGGTGATTCCTAAAAGAATTAGAAATTGACCTTCCATATGACCCAGCAATCCCCCTTCTGGGAACATCCCCGGAGGAACTCAAAATCATTCTACAAAGAAGATATCTGCACACACATGTTTATTGCAGCACTATTCACAACAGCAAAAACATGGAACCAACCATGCTGCCCATCGAAACTGGACTAGATTTTTAAAATGTATCACATATTGGAATATTACGCAGCCATAAAGAATAACAAAATTATGGACTTTGCAGCAATTTGGATGGATTTAGAGTCTATAAAATTCAATGATCTATCACAGAAGCAAAGAACTGAGATCCACATGTTCTCAATCTTAAGGGGACCCTGGACATTTACCATAATACCATAAAGAAAGGGATTGGCAGTAGCTGGAAACTGCCGGGGGTTGGGGGCACATAGCATCAATAAGCACACCTGATCTCAAACCAGACAAAGTGGGTACTAAAGGGAGGCCCAAACTTTACCTGTACGATGATCACTTGTATACCTAATCCTGAATTGTACCTCACATCTTTAAAATAAAATTTAAAAAATAAAAATAGAAAGCATAATTCACTGTATTCATCTTTGAAATTATTTTTATCCCCTTCTATATTTTATATATAATAGCAAGCAACAAAAGGAAGGTATCAGACCTAAACACTGCTAGAATAGAAGCATTTCTGTTAAGTTCAAGGAACAACTGGAGGATATTTGGAATAAATTATTCTGGAAAACGACGGTCTCTACAATTGGAAGGCACTATAAGCCTATATACACATTGAAGGAAGGAGGTAAATTTCACTATCTGTAGATGACAACGTTGGCTAATTAGGACATTCAGATTAATACTCCAAGACCAAATTTGGCCTGAACCATGCATGACCTGCATGAAAGAATCCTCCTCCTCACTCTGAATTCTCTCTTTTCATCAAGTTTTTAGGCACTCATAAGTAGACACTTTTAAAAAACGTGTGAAGGAATAGAATGAGTTAATGTTTTCATAGTAAGACCTACCTCATTATCTCTTAAGATAATGACTTTTCAAGGAAACTTCTGAGAACTAATGAGCTGATATCATTTTGGAGACTTTTGCTACTGTCAGGGCAATGGCCAGAGTGTTAGCAAAATAGATGGAGTGGAACAAAGAATTCAGAATCTTTTTTGTATTTGTCTTATTATTTATTTATTTATTTATTTATTTATTTATTTATTTATTTATCTATTTATTTATTTATTTGAGTTGGAGTCTCACTCCATTGCTCAGGTTGGAGTGCAGTGACCCGCTCACCGCACTCCAGCGTCGACCTGCTGGGTTCCGGCGATCCTTCCACCTCAGCTTTCCAAGTAGCTCGAACTACAGGCACATGCTACCACACCTGGGTAATTTTTTTATCTTTTGTAGAGATGAGGTCTCTTCAAGTTGCCAGGGCTGCTCTTGAACCCACAGACTCAGGCAATCCACTCTCCTCAAATTCCCGAAGTGCTGGGATTACAGACTGAGCCACAGAGCCTGGCCCTTTTTTTAATTTTTATGGCTAAAGTAGGAATAGTGATGGTAACTGGATTAAAAAAAAAATGCTTAAAGAAGCTCATTTTCTAATATATGGCAAAATCAGCATTGCTTCATTTTGGAAAATGTTTATGCAATAAGCAGAAATCGAACAAAGTACCTATAGTATAGAATAAGCATTGCATGAGATTTGGTATTATGTTATGAAAAATATATGGTCTCTGTGGTTTCTCTTAGAACATGAATACTTCATTATGGAATTTCTTGTTAGTGGTTTTGGGTAGGCTGGATCTGCTACTTAATACCTGTATCGCTTTGGCAAACTCTTTTTTTTTTTTTTTTTTTGAGTTGGAGTCTCACTCGGTCGCCCAAACTGGAGTGCAGTGGCCGCCTCCGGCCACCGCAGCCTTGACCTGCTGGGCTCCGGCGATCCTTCCGCCTCAGCCTTCCAAGTAGCCGGAATTACAGGCATGTGCTACCACGCCCGGCTGATTTTTTGATTTATTGTAGAGATGAGGTCTTGCTGCCCAGGCGGGTCTCGAACCCGCGGGCTCAGGCAATTCACTCACCTCAGCCTCCCAAAGGCGCGGGATTACAGGCTGAGCCACCGAGCCCGACTTGGCAAAGTTTTATCCAGTCTGAACTTAGTTTTTTCTTTGGGAAATATGCTAAACATCCACTTTTCACACACGATTAAGTTCAATAACATTCGAAGAAATGATTATTGATAAATTTGTGGTAATTAAATTATTTTTTTCTATTTTATAAGTTATGTGCAGAGTTTGATTAGATAAGTTGTAAATAATGTAAATATTGTTTTAAATAATCTCATGCTAAAACACACTGAAGATGATATTATTCTTTCAGTCAATATCACTTCTGCCAAATACTTTACCATAGGTGAATTATGGGATCATGCATGCATGGATATTTCTGGTAAGTAAATCGAGAATTGTGTGTGTTTTTTCATAAATGAAACAACTTCCTTGATTCCTTAACCTTTCTTTTGAGGTCAACTGGCTCTTTGATAAATCTAATGAAGTCTTTATGCCACTAGTGTGGAAAAAATGTGTACATACAAAATTTAGTTTATAATTAAAGGAGGTTAATACATGTTTCGGATTAAGAAAGCCCATACTTGTCTTTGAAATATTTTTAATTTTTATTTTTTCTCAACTGTCACATGCTTGTTTCAAATGTGATGTGTAATACAGTCATGCATTGCTTAACAATGGGGATATGCTCTGAGAAGTGCATCATAGGCAACTTTGCCATTGTGTGGACAACACAGAGAGTTACATAAACCTAGATGGTACAGCTCTACTACATACCTGGGCAAAATGGGATAGCCTATTACTTCTAGCTACACACTATAGCATATCATTGTACTGAATACTGTAGGCAGTTATAATACAGTGGGATTTGTGTATCTAAATATACCTAAACATAGAAAAGGCATAATAAAAATATGGTATTATAATCTCATGGGATAAACATCGCATATGTAATCTGACAATGACTGAGGTATTGTTATGTGGTGTATGACTATATTTTACAGTGTCATCGGTAGTAGCAATAAAAATTGAATTATATTTATATTTAGGTTTCAATTTTTAATGGTTTTGAAACAGGAAAGGGAGCATGTTGCTTTTACATAACTCAGTAATGGCAAAAAAATATATCTGCTTGATTTAAGCTTTAGGCTTGTGTATTCCAAAGCATATTATAGAATTTTTTATTATCCTGAAGCCTCCTTTTGACTATTGCTTGCTATACTATTCTGTTTATATTAAGAGAACTATTAAGCAATAATAAAATTTTAATAAATATCATTTATTTATTACTATTTTACTTATGCTCTGCATGATAGGCATTGAAAATGCAGCTGTGAAGGAGAGATACTGCCTCTTTATTGCCTCCAGTGGGAGATTGGATGGGATGGGAGATTTTCATAGTTTGTGTCATCACAATAGTATACTCCAAGACAAAGATTCAAGTGTAAGTATTTTATTTTGAAGACACCGGCACACTGTTAGGTAAATGGGTAAATAAGACAAGAAAGGAAGACAATCAGTAATGGCGTGTTATTAAGCCAATGACTACTGAGGCAACCAGAGCTTCTTTTCTTGGGAAACTCTGGAAAGCACACATTTCAGAATTATTCTACCTGCGGAATCAGGTATCTGAAGTATTTATACACCAGTTCCTGAGAGTCACTGGTTGAGGGCTGCTGGGATGGGAGGGGGTTACTCCCCCAGTACTTCCAACTACTTCAAGAGCGGGCCGAGTAGCCTTCCATAGGGTCGTGTCTCAGGTTTAGAGAGGCAGATACCAGTTGCTAGGAGTAGACTGAAGCATACTGAAGTGATTGAAATGTTAGAGATATGAGAAAAATGCAAGAGGGATTTGTGATTGACTGAATTGCAAAGAAAGGAGATAAGACAATCCAAGGGTGGTTCTTTAGCTGCCCTTTCAACCCTTGAATTGATTATGTGAAGATGGGGGGGAAGCTGGTGGATGATCTGCAATATGACAAGGAAATATGATGGAGAAACAAGCACAGGGGCAAAACACACATAAGACAGCCCCTAAGAAACTGGTAGAAATACCTTGTTTGCACTGTGAGAAGGGTTACAACTTATTGAGGTCATATGTGGCCTCCACGATCATGATTTGAATATTATTGAAGATAGGAACTTATTTGTAGCCACTGAAGAATGATACCTAGAAATATGATTTACATAGTGCAAGACTGCTTGCATTTTATAGTCTCCAGAATTCTATAAAGAGAAAGGAATACAAAAGCTAAGTGTAAACATATATAAAATCAACAGTACCATTCAGAGTATTTGCAAAACTATAATCAAACTATATAACAGTGACCCTCAGACTTTTCTGGGCTTCTCAGCAATTGAATATTACATTTGACTAACTTAATGGCCTAATATAAAATTAAATTAAATTTAACAATTTTAATTGACATGCTGTTGGGTTCACCACTGTAGAAAGAGGTAATCTTGAGAGAAGTGAGGCTGCTGTTTTACAGCTTTTCAAATGAGACAATAAAGCCCATAAGGTCGTCAACCACATCTGAAATATCAACCGCTCATAGGCAGAAGAAATTAAAACTAAAGTTTTTCCTTGTAATAAAAATAAAAATCCCTGCCCTGGTTCCCCAGTTATTATTACAAAAACAATCCAATTTCCTTGGAAAATAAATTTTTTAAAGAAATTAGTAGAATTTTCTGGCCATATATTCACCATAGCCTTGATACAATGTCTAGTTATTTCTTTTTTTCTTTTTTTCAATATATCAGCTGACAACTAAAATTGGCCTACAAACCCCCACCACCACCACCACCATTTGTCTCCTTTCTGACCCAATTCAGACTCCCAAGTGAGGGAAGCACAGAAGCAAAGCCAGCATTTGGTATTTGTTTACTTCTTTGTGTCTCAGCACAAACGATGATACCACTAGAAAGAGTCTGGGGAATAATGTTTCTTTGTTATAGTGTAGCCCGCACACCTGCAGGGTCAGTGCATGCATTGTTTTGTGGGTTTCTCATATGCCAGACCAGATGAGAAAGCAATTCTTGTTATTGCCTTGTGATTCAATATACCAACCCATTCTTAACCACACACAAAAATGAATTAGGAGTGCAACTAAGTGTACACTAAGTACATACTTCGATACTCTAGGCAATTATTAATTTTTATGTTTTACATTGCTAACAGACATTAATTAGGAAATTTTTAAACTGAAACATTAACTCAGTTACTGTAGGATCACATCAGTAAGTGCTGGTTTCACCATTATACTATGAAAAGTTGTTTCTATGAGTAAATTATTCAGGTACCTTTAATGAGTTTTCCACTATTCCACAGGACCATTTTTCCCTAGTTTCTCTTTATGTAGCTGACCAAATAGAAACATTTTAAGCTGTGGAAAAATTATCTGGAAATCTGTTACTAAAAATTAGATTGAAAAAGTTGTCAATTTACTCCCCTCATGGTGCACTATGTATTTTGGACAATACACTGGCATATGTGAGCACAAAAATTACTATCCAGAATACTGCAATTTATATTCAAGCTCACTGGATGTGAACCAGTTATAGTTAATATGCTGAATCCATTATGCTAAATAATTAAGAATCCGGCATTATTGCATTTCTGTGGGTGATGACATAGTGTTCCATGAGGCCACTGTGATGGTAATGCAAGGTATAGTGTAGGATTCCAGAGGAATTACATAAGCAGAATCTTTCCAGTCTTACAAAAGTCAAAAAATAAATGTGGCCTACCTAACAGACTTGAGATACAGTCTTATCCACTCCTAGATTCTGAATATTTCCTGTATGGGTTTGATTTCTAGGCTGCAAATTGCTTGCCTCTCAGGGGAACTGAGAATTAATAGTTGCCATATTTTTGGCAGTTTGGGAGAGGCACCAGGAAATGCCGTCTCCCATAATGTGGCATTGACTGCCAGCACTTATACTAAGCATTTTATAAACAATGAAACATCTATTTCATTTGTACCACTGTGGATAATCTCAGGCCTTAGGGACTTCTGGATCACAGATGTGACAGATATCAGATTTCAACAACCTTTGAAAGCAAAATGTTGGTTTACAGGGATAGAAATTTCAACCAGTATTTCTATAACACCATACAAACATTTTGAAAAAGAAATCACAATTACTTAATAAGCAATTATTTAATTTTCTTAGGGACACCCAACATCTATGACACTCTCCTTCATGGGCATTACTCTATGCCATTCAACAGAAAAATAATTCAGAAAATGCAGGTGAGTATAGAAGCAGGACACATGCTTAACAATGGACGAAACCAAGATTAGTTCTAAGCTCTCACATTTAAGTATTGTATTTTCTCTTTGAGAAAAATGCTTCAACTTTTAGAACATTTTAAAATTTTTATTTTAAAGATGTGAGGTACAATTCAGGATTAGGTATACAAGTGATCATCATACAGATAAAGTGTGGGCCTCCCTTTGGTCCTCACTTCTCCTGGTTTGAGAACAGGTACCCTTAGTGATGTTGTGCCTCCTTCCCCCTGGCAATATCCTGCTACTGTCAATTCCTTTCTTATAAATCTATGATAAATGTTCAGGGTCTGCTTATGAGTGAGAACAGGTGGCACTCAATTCTGTTTCTGTGATAAATCAGTGAGTATTATAGACTCTAAATCCATCAAAGTTGCTGCAAAGTCCATAATTTTGTCATTCTTTATGACTGCGTAATATTGCATCATGTATATGTACCACTATTTTTTTATCCAGTCCAGTTTCAATGGGCAGCATGATCGGTTCCGTGTTTTTACTATCATGAATAGCGTTGCAATAAATATGCATGTGCAGGTATCTTTTTTTTGTAGAATGATTTTAGTTACTCTGGAGATAGTCTCAGAAGGGAGATTGCTGGGTTATATGGATGGTCAATTTCTAGTTCTTTTAGGAACCGCCACACTGTTTTCCATAGAGGTTGAACTAGTTAGCATTACCACCAGCAATGAGAAGCATTCCCTTTTCTCCATGTCCTCGCCAGCATCTGTTGTTTTTATTAATGATGGCCAGTCTTACTAGGGTCAGGTGGTATCTCAGTGTGGTTTTGAAACTGGCTGACCACATGCAGAAGATGAAACAGGACCCCCACCTATCACCACACACAGAAATCAACTCTAAATTGATCAAAAACCTAAATGTAAAACCTCAAACTCTAAGAATCTTAGAAAACACAGGAGACACCTCTATGGGAATAAGAGTAGGCAACCAATTCCTGATCAAAACCCCAGGTATCCATGCCATAAGTGATAAGATAGACAAATGGGACTTCATTAAACTGAAAAGTTTCTGCAAAGTAAAAGAAACCATCAACAGAGCAGGAAGACAGCATACAGAATGGGAAAAAATATTTGTCAACTCTATATCTGACAAAGACCTAACATCCAGGATCTACAAGGTACTCAAATGTACTGAAAGGGAAAAAAAACAGCCCCATCAAAAAGTGGGCAAAAGACATGAATAGACACTTTTCAAAAGAAGATATACGGGCAGCCAATGGACACATGAAAAAGTGCTCAGCCTCACTAATTATCAGAGAAATTTTCAGAACATTTAAAATATTTTCTTTTTAAATCAGTCTCTAATGCATAACAGGTTTAAGAGAATGGTTAAATGACAATACGTGAAAGTATGTAGTGTAATGAAATAATATAGTCCACAAATGTAAAAAGAGACAAAAATCCAAATGTAGAGGGTACGCGTGTGTGTGCTCACACGTGCACACACTGACAGCTACCATTCTGCATTTAAGGGAGAGAGAGGGTTGCCATGGGAACAGGCTCTGCAGTTAAAAAAAAAACAAAAGCAGAGCCTGCTCCAGACCCTGGAAGGCAGAAATGAGAACAGAGATGGCTAAGCTGTTCTGTAGAATGAAGTTTATAGATAGGGGGAAGAGCATCCTTTTCCGCTCAAGCGGTTTAATTACTGCAAAAATGACTTGAAGTTTTCCTGTGAATGGGCATGAGGGACAGGAGTTGTGGGCAGTGAGAGTGGGAAACCAATGAAACAGAAAAGGAAAACCAATGAAACAGAAGGAGAATCATCCACAGCCACTGGAAGGAGGCCTGGGGTCTAGGGATGAAGACATCTGAAATGAATAGTCTTCCTGTGATGAAGTTCAGCTATTGGACTTGAGAAACGATGCCTGATTACCTAATTTTAATAATTTTTCTACTGGATAATCGAATGCCTTGCCCGTCACCACCCCCGGGTAGTCAGTAACAGCTTACTGACCATGAGTTTCAACTCCTAGTTTTATGCTGGTCTTACATTAATGTCTCCTTAAAAATTAAAAATGGAGGTTATGGCCATGTTGGGACAGGAAGAGGGATCCAGAGAAGGTGATCACTAGGAAGATACAGCATTGAGATGGCCAGGTGCTATCAAGGAGACCAAGAGCACCTGGGAACAAAAGTTCAGCATGACAGGCCACAAACATGTAGTAAAAGCAACCACTGAAGTGTTCCAATAATAGTGAAAAGGAAATGGAATTTTTAAAAATATTTATATCGTGGGGGGGGGCAAGATGGCGACCTGGCAACCCGGTGTCTGAAGCCCTCTGCAAGGGAGATC
>NW_007231561.1:0-30647 GCF_000164805.1 Carlito syrichta | reverse complement strand
TTTCATTGTTTGTATTCCAAAGTCAGTTTTCTCAGTGTCTGCTCTCCCAGGCGTCTGGGAGAGACCCATACTCTTCTTTTGGTTTTTCTTCATTTCTGTAGATTTTTCTCCCTCTCCCCCTTTCCCTCCCCCTCTTCAATTCTGTTTTTGAGGGAAGGTGGGGTTGCATTTATTTCTCTTCTGCAATGACCTGTTCTTCCTTATGAGGGTCTTCTGGTTTTGTTCACTTTTCCCTCTGCTTTACAGTCTGTCTATTCAGCAGTTTGCAGTCTTGGTCCCTAGATTTAAAAAGGGGGCGTATAGAAGAGGAAAATAATGGAGAAAGGGGGGGTCAATAGGGAGTTAGAAAGAGAGAAGTGCGAGAGGGAAACTATCAGGTGAGAACGAGACACAGGGCTGGGAAGAGGTGTAGAAAGACACGTAAGAAAGAGTACTGATAGCTACATAGTACTAAAGAGTACTGATAGCAACACAGAGACAGGGCAATAAAATCAAGAAACAGTGTAAGTCAGAAGGTAAACAACAAACGTGATCTAAACCAACAGTTACAATGATAAAATCATAAGTCAAAATGAGCGAAAGAGAGAAGTGCGAGAGGGATAACAGATATACATACCAGCTATCAGGTGAAAAACAGTCACAGGATCGGGAAGAAGTGAAGAAAGACACGTAAGAAAGATCCCCTAAGGAGTACTGATAGCTACACAGACACAGGTCAATAAAATCGAGAAACAGTGTAGGTCAGAAGGTCAACAACAGACGTGATCTAAACTAACAGTTACAATGATAAAATCATAAGTCAAAATAAGCAAAAGAGAGAAGTGCAAGAGGGAAAACAGATATACATACCAACTATCAGGTGAGAGAGAGACACAGGGCTGGGAAGAAGTGAAAAAAGAGAGGTAAGAAAGATTTCCTAAAGAATACTGATAGCTTAGAAAAGCTGAGGTCGGGTTTGGTGGCTCAGCCTGTCATGCCAGCACTTTGGGAGGCTGAAGTGAGTTGATTTCCTGAGCCCATGAGTTCGAGATTCAACCAGGCAACTTGGCAAAACCACATCTCATGTATAAACTTAGATGAGACCTTGAGGAACTGTGGCTCTCTGGCAGCACCTGGGCCTCTGCTATGACTGGTGTGGTGTGCACTGATCAACTCCACTGTCATATCAAAATACCAGGGGTCAGGTGGCTGCTCGGCGAGTCGGGGGCAGGTTTAAGACCCCGGGAGAGCTGACACCCGCGCGCAACTGGCTGGGCCACGAGAACCCAGGCAGAACCAAGCCTAGCCCTGATCGAGCTCAGGAGCCACCAACTGTATTTTTTATAGCTCCCTCAGTGACTCCAATGTGCAGCCAAGATTGAGAATTATTGCTGAAAGTAGGCACTAAGACAGTAGCTCTCAGCCACACCTGTGCATCAGAGTCACCTGGGAGCTTTAAAAATATGCTCAGTGCCCGAGCCTTGGCTCAGGCCAATTAAATCAGACCAGAATCTTCGGGGAGTAGGGATTGGGTAATGGTATATTTTTTAAAATTTCCAAATGATTCTAACGTATAGCTAGGGTAAAGAACCAATAAACTATGAAACAAGCATGCTGAAAAATTAGCAATACATTCATCATTGGGTCCTAAGGCAAGCCCCAGAACTGAGTGAATGAATGAATTTATGAATGAATTTTTTTTAACCTTCAAACTAAAATTAATCTTGATGCTTCCTACACAGTTTTTGCTTAGGGGAAAAAAAATGGAGTGCTACTATAAAACAAGTAGTAAAAATGGTATGATACTGGATTGTAAAAGGAATGTGGACAAGCAACAGGCTAGAGAACACAGAAATAGACCATATTTTACATTAGATTTTTTAGTTCTTATTACAAAAGTAATTTGTATTTAGTGCAGAGCATTAAAATATCATAAGTGAACTATATAGTGAGTGATTAGATATAACTATTCTTAATTTTTTGATGTCTGTCATTTATCTTGTTTCTATTTTTCATTTCCATACTGAAATGCACCCATATTGTCCATAATTAAAGCAAACTTTATTGTATAGAGTTTTGAATGTATACAAAAGAGAACTGACAGTATAATGATCTTCCATTATGAAATCACTTTACTTCTACAGTTATCAACTCATGGTTCCTCTTCTTTTATCTAAACACTTACTCACTTCCCCATGTCATGAATTATTATTGAAGCAAATCCAAGACATTACAGTATATATTCATTCATTGGTAGCTCAGTGTTTTTGGTTAATATATTGTGGATATTTTTCCATGTCACTAAATATTTTCCTTTTGCTTCATTGTTGACAACTGTATAATATTCTGTCATATGAACATATCATTGTTTATTTGGCCAATTCCTGATTGTTTTATTTTTCCTCTTCCTCTGGAATCTTTTAGGATAATTTCTTTATAATTGGTGATCTTTGTTTATTCTTTCTTTTTTTGAAGTGCTCTATAGTTTATTTTTTTCCTTACATTGTTGGGCACTCAGCAGTCCTAAATTCTGTGCAGCAGGTCACACTTTCTCTGTTTACCTAACTTCTCCCATTCTTTCCTCCTTCTGGCATCTTTCCCAGTATATTTTTACCTTTACCTCTCTGAGAGGCACAAGAGTCAGGAAATCAGCCAATATTTGCAAATTGCCTACTGTGGGGGGGATATAATACAGGCAGGATCTCTAAGGAACTATCCTCTGTAACTATATTGTTTGGAGACGTGCTCTAATGTCAAAAGTGACCATGGCAAAGTAGAAACTTTCCTTTATTAAGGATCGGAGGATACATTAAGTGAGAGTCTCGTCTCAGTTCGTGTGTTTGTATTAGGATGTACTACTAGCAATAGCAGAACGTATTTAAGACATTCATTTTTACTTGCTCCAATAGGTTATTCCTGTGTTAATCCTCAATAAAAGGAAAGACCAAGGGTTAATGATAACTAAGTAAATTGAATTGTCAGAGAGACTAAGGAAATACAATTTTGGTATTATTTCCTGATGTTCTGGCTTAGCCTAGGACAGAACTTAATGAGAGGGTGGTTGACAGTACCAATGAACATTCTCAAATATTAGGTGTCTTAAATGTGCTTTGAATATGGCTGCTTCTTACTCTTTTATTTACTTATTTTAGAGACAGCGTCTTGCTCTGTCACCCAGGCTGGAGTGCAGTGGCATATCATGGCTCACTGCAGCCTCAAACTCCTGGCTCAAGCAAGCCTCTTACCTCAGTTTCCCAAGTAGCTAGCACTATAGTTGTGTTCCACTACACCTAGCTAATTTTTAATTTTTGTGGAGACTGGGTTTTGCTGTGTTTCCTAGGCTGATCTTGAACTCTTGGCCTCAAGCATGATCCGCTCACCTCGGCCTTGGCTGCTTCTTATGTTACTTGAAGTCAGCTTAAGCTTTTGGACTCTATATAATAGGCTTGATTTGCTGAAAGTAGCAGAGGACATAAATGTGGCAGTCTCATGGCTGTTATAAAAGATGTTAATCCACTCATAACTTGCCAATCTCAAGCTTCAACAAAGGAGATAGGATCTGAAAGCAAATAAAACAGCATAAGATAAGTTGAATCTTTATCCATTTTCTTTAAAAAATTTTAGATAAATTATAATGATTTTTATTTTTATAATAACATGTTTGGCACATAGAAGAATATGTGTAATATTTGTATAAATTATACAGGTTAGCAATAAAGTGAACAACCATGAACTCATCACTCAATTTAAGAACTAGAACATTATCAATACATTAAAAGCTTCCAATGTCCTTTTCTCCCTTGTTCCATGTCTCTCCCATTTCCCTCAAAAGTAAACATTGATTGTAGATTTGGGTCCTTCAGGTCAACTTTTAAAAATGTTCTTTTTGTGAATAACAAACCTATAGAAATGTGCATAGATCATGAATGTACAATGTAACAAATCATTCTAAAATAAATGCCATGTGATCCCCACATGGGTCAAGAAATAGAATACTAGAGAAAGCTCAAAAGTCTTCCTGAACTCCTTCTTGGTAAACTCTTCTGTCTTCTCTAAAAATATCCATTAATTTTATGGTAATCTTCTCCTTGCTTTGCTTTTTAATTTTGCCAGGAAGATATGCATCCTTAAATGTGATAATATATTTTATTTGTTTATGAACTTTATGGCAAGGAGTTGTATATTTTTTGGGCTGGCTTATTTTGGTATAGATGTTTGCTTTCATTGTGGTATAATGTAACATTGTATACAACTATTGATGGCCATTTAGTTTGTGTCTTCCTTTTGGATATTACAAAAAAATGAGGTTAAGCATCACATGGCACATGTGTATTTATTTCTATAGAGTGTATAATCGAGAGTGGAATTACTCAGTCACAGAGTGGGCATACTTTCAACTTGAATAAATATTTATAAGCATCTTATAAGTTAGTAGAACACATTTAATCTTCCATTATGAATATATAGAGTCCCATTTGCTCATTCTCACCAACATTTGATATTGCCACATCTTTTAATTTAGCCATTGTTTTTTATGTGTAATGGAATCTCATAGTTTTAGTTTTCCTAGTTACTTAAGAATTTTAGCAACTTTTCATATGTTGATTGGACATTTCCATTTCCCCTTTTGTGAATTACCTGTTCAAGTCCCTTGCCAATTTTTGTGTTGGATAATCTGTCTTTTTCTCATGATTTGTGAAATTTTTTTTTTACATATATTCTTGCTAATAAGTTTTTGTAAATTATATGCTACAGTTATCTATGTTTGTGAATAAAATTGGCTGGACAATTTTTTTTTTCTCATGCCATATTTTTGTTAAATTTTGATAGCAAGGCTATGATACTTTCATAAAAAGCTTGTAGATGTACCCTATTTTTTGATTCTCTGGAAGAATTTGTTTATGAATAAAATTATTTCTTTCTTTGAAAGTATTGAGGAACTTACCAGTGAAACCATATGCATCTGAATTTCTTTTGTGTGCTTGTAAAAATGTTTCTAATTATTAATTTAATTTTTTGTGTAATTATAGGACTATTCAGATTTTCTACTTCTTGTGTCAACTTAGGCTGTATATCTTAAAAGTATTTGTCTATTTCATTAAAATCTTCAAATTCTTGGTGTAAAATTATTCACAATATCTTATTTAATTGTTCACATTATTCCTGACATTGTTTATTGCCTCTCTTAATTTTTTTATAGGTCTTGCCAGAAGTTAAAATTTTATTAATTTTTTTTCTGCTTAGTTAATTTTTTTCTTTAATATCTATTTTCTACCCCTCTAATTTGTTGGGGGTATATTTTGTTGTTTCTGTTTCTTGAGATGACTCCTTAGTTCATTCTTTTAAGCCTTTCTATTTAAAAATTTAAGGCTACAAATTTTCTTTGCTTCTTTAGTTTCATTGTATGGATTTTAATATATAGTATTTTTCTATAATTTTAAAATTATTTTGTCCCCACCCCTCCCCTATTATACCATTCTCTATGTCTTTACATATCCTTAGTTTAGCTCCTGCTTATAAATGAGAACATGTGGTGTTTAGTTTTCTGTTCCTGTGTTAGTTCACTTAGTATGATGTTCTCCAATTCCATTCAAGTTGCTGTAAAATACATTATTTCATTCTTTTTGATAGCTGAGTCATATTCCATAGTGTATGCATGCCACATTTTCATTATTCACTTATTGGTTGATGGACATTTAGCTTGATTCCACATCTTTGTGATTGTGAATTGTGCTGCAATAAATATGTAAGCGCAGGTGTCTTTTTCATATAACAATCTCTGTTCTTTTGGGTGGATATCTTCTATTGGGATTGCTAGATCAAATGGTAGATCTACTTTTAGTTGTTTGAGAAATCTTCATTCTGCTTTCTATACATTCTCACCAATGGTATATAAGTGTTCCCTTTTTTTTCTGCAAGCATGCCAGCATTTATTGGTTTTTGATTTTTTAATAGTGGCCATTCTGACTGGTATAAAGTGGTATCTCACTGTGGCTTTAACTTACATTTCCCTAATGATGAGTGATATTGAGCATCTTTTCATCTGTTTGTTGCTCATTTGGATATCTTCTTTTGAGAGATGTCTGTTCATGTCATTTACCCACTTTTTAAATGGAGTTATTTGATTTTTTTCTTGATGATTTGTTTGAGGTCTTTGTAGAGTCTGAATATTAGTTCTTTATTAGATATATGATTTGTGAATATTTTCTCCCATTCTGTAGGTTACCTATTTGCTCTGCTTATTATTTCTTTTGCTGTGCAGAAGCATTTTAGTTTAATTAAGTCCCATTTAGTTTATATTTGTTTTAGTTGCATTTGCTTTTGGGGTTTTAACTATAAATTCTTTGCCTAGGCCCATGTCCAGAAGAGTGTTTCCTGGGTTTTCTTCCAGGATTTTTATGGTTTCAGGTATGACATTTAAGTCTTTTACTCATCTTGTGTTAACTTTTGTATATGAGGAGAGATATGAGGAGAGATGGCGATCAATTTTCATTTTTCTGTATGTAGCTATCCAATTCCCAGCACCACTTGTTGAATAGGATGTCATTTTCCCAGTGTATATTTTTGTCTGCTTTGTCAAAACTCAGTTGGTTGTAGGTATTTGGGTTTATTTCTATATTCTCTATTGTGTTCCATTGGTCTATGTCTGCTTTTGTACCAGTATTTTGTAGTATAATTTGAAGTCAGGTAATGTGATGTCTCCACCTTTGTTCTTTTTGCTCAAGATTGGTTTGTCTATTTTGGCTCTTTTTTAGTTCCATATGCATTTTAGGATTGTTTTTTCTTTTTTTTAATTTTAAATTTTAAAGATGTGGGGCACAATTCAGGGTTAGATATACAGATGTTCATTATGCAGGTACCCTTGTTGACAGGTGTGTCCTCCCTCCCCTAGCAGTTTTCTACTACTGCCAATCCTGCCCCTGTCCTCCCCTGGCAGTTTCCCAATACCGACAATCCCTTTCTTATAGTAGTATGTTAATTGTTCAAGACCCACTTATGAGTGAGAACATGTGGTATTTCATTTTTTGTTTTTGTGATAGATCACTCAGCATTATAGACTCTAAGGTCATCCAAGTTGCTGCAAAGTTAATAATTTTTGTCCTTCTTTATGGCTGTGTAATGTTCCATCATGTTCATGTACCACATTTTTTTTTATCCCGTCCTTTTTCAATGGGCAGCATGGTTGGTTCCATGTTTTTGCTATTGTGAATAATGTTTCAATAAACATGTGTGTGCAGGTATCTTTTTCATAGAGTGACTTGAGTTCCTCTGAGTAAATTCCCAGCAGGTGGCTTGGGGGAGTCATATGGAGAATCAATTTTTAGATCTTTTAGGAATCACCACATGGTTTTCCACGGAGGTTGTACTAGTTTACACTCCCACCAACAGTGTAAAAGTGTTCCCTTTTTGCCCCATCCTTTCCAGCATCTGTTGTTTTTGTTATTGATGATGGTCATCCTGACTGGAGTTAGGTGGTATCTCAGTGTGTGTAATTTGCATTTTTTGATGGCTAATGAGGCTGAACATTTTTTCTGTTGGGTGCTCGTATGTCTTCTTTTGAGAAGTGTCTATTCATATCTTTTGCCCACTTTGTAATGGGGTTGTTTGTTTTTTTCTTTTCAGCATGTTTGAGTTCCTTGTAGATCCTAGATGCTAAGCCCTTGTTAGATACACAGTTGACAAATATTTGTTCCCAGTCTGTGGATTGTCTCTCTGCTCTCTTGATGGTTTCTTTGGCTTTGCAGAAGACTGTCAGTTTGATGAGGTCCCACTTGTCTATCTTATCTCTTATGGCATGGATACTTGGGGTTATGATCAGGAATTGGTTGCCAGGGCATCTTCTGCATTTTCTAAGGTTTTTATAGTTTGAGGTTTTACATTTAGGTCCTTGGTCCATTTAGGGTTGATTTTTGTGTATGGTAATAGATAGGGGTCTTGTTTTAATCTTCTGCATGTGTTCAGCCAGTTTTCCCAGTAACATTTACTGGATAGGTTGTCTTCTCCCCAGTGGTTGATAGTGGAGGTTTTGTCAAAGATGAGTTGGTTGAGAAATTGAGGTTTTGCTTCTGGAACAGGATTGTTTTTTCCTAATCTTTGAAAAATGACATTGATAGTTTGATAGGGATTATGATGCTTCTGTAGGTTCCTTTGGGTAATATGGCCATTTTAACAATGCTGATTCTTCCAATCCATGTGCACGGGGTGTTTTTCCGTTTGTTTGTGTCCTCCGCAGTTTTGTTCATCAGGGTTTTGTGGTTTTCCTTGTAGAGATCGTTTACCTCCTTGGTTCAGTATATTTCTAGGTATTTTATCTGCTATTGTAAATGGAGCTGAGTTCTTGATTTGAGTCTCAGCTTGGTCACTTGTCGGAGTCCCGCTCCGACCTTGGAGGGAAGGGTTAGGACCCGCACCGGAGAATCAGGAGACGGCGAGAAGAGACCACTCGGAGGCAGTTCTTCTGGGAACAGTCTGATCAGGACTGAAGCCAATTTTATTCAAACCTTTTCCAACTTATATACCATTTTCTATACCCTCCAGCAGTGGGATAATTATTTACTGGGGGCGTACAAATTCCATGATGTATATTGCGGTTTACAAATTATGCATCACAAGACCACCACGAGACTTGCAAGTTCCAAGCAGACAATTCGAACTCCATGATGCCTGACCTGCTTCACAAAACTCACATCAAGGTCACAGGTGCACAATTTCAATTGTTCAAAATGTCTTCCATAGTGTTCAATAAATCATTCATATTATACTCTTTGTTCTAAACCCTGATTAATACAAAAACTTTCTAAGTTAACTCTAGGTTCAATCCAAGTTCACTGACTCCTAATATTTTTTAACGGTTGATATTATCAACTTAACATTATAATCTATAAGTTTACTTAAATGACTTAATTTTTATTTTATTCCATTAACCTATTATGACTCAACATAGTGCCCTGTAATTCTATAGCAATTAATTCAAATCTTATTCCTTACCATGACTTATATGAGTTTCATAAACCTAAACTTTAATTTTTATATGATCTAGTGATTGGACTTTAACCCAAAACTTAAATCTTTTTTCCTAGTACATTAATACATGGCTACGTGTAAAATTTCCTATTGTCATATTAGAAGCAAAAACAGCACCGTTGGGAAAATTTCGGTATACTAATCAAAAGATCTTAAAATTGGCCTACAGGAATAGGAACTAAAGTCATAACCTGAGAAAAGGAAACTTAAAAGCTTAAACAAAACTTAAAAGTTTTCTATGAATGCTTATTACTGTTTAAATCTTTTTGATGGAAATTGTATCATCTTAAATGTATGTTTTATTCAAACAAGTCTATTCTAAAAATCAAATAGTAGCTGTCACACTCTTGGATAATG
The DNA here is from genome assembly GCF_000164805.1 of Carlito syrichta. NCBI lineage: Eukaryota > Metazoa > Chordata > Mammalia > Primates > Tarsiidae > Carlito > Carlito syrichta. Next base: position 21,287 of record NW_007231561.1, on the reverse strand, counting down.
GGCTGCACGGTTACCATGACAATGACATCGGGCTGAAGCAAACGGAGTTTCGGCATGTAACGAAACTAGAAAAACGTCCTGCCTGACTAGAGGCAGGGCAATAAAACTATTATGGTAATTTAGTTTCTAATCTTAATCCTAGGAGAAACTGCCTTTGGGAACAAGAACTAACTAACCAGTCTACCAGGAAATAGAAGTTAAAAAATATCTAGAAAGAAGTAAAACTTAGAAGGGACAAGGTCATAAAAAATAATTCTGCTATGCAACTTTCCATCAGGTGTATAGAGATTTACTTATAAGTTTTACTGCCATGTATGCACACTGGTCACTAATCACACGCCAATATTATAGGTATAACTGATATCCTATGTCAGAGGTGATCTTCCAGATGGGCCTTTACAGGCCTCAGCCATGTAGCTATAGATGTTGGCTCCCAACAGTCACTACTGGTGTACAGCAGTGCTACTGATTTGTGTGTGTTGATTTTGTGGCCTGAAACTTTCTCAAATTCATTTATCAAGCTTAGGAATCTTTTGGAGGAGTTCTTAGGTTTATCTATATATAGGATATTATTATTGGCATACAAAAACAGTTAGATTTCCACTTTTCCAATTTGGATAAGCTTTATTTCTTTTTCTTGACTGGTTGCTCTGGCTAGAACTTCCAGTTCTGTGTTGAATAAGAGTGGTGAAAGTGGGCATCCTTGCCTTGTTCCAATTCTAATGGGAGAATGCATTCAACTTTTCTTGGTTCAGGATGACATTGGCTGTGGTTTTGTCATATATGGCTTTTATTATTTTGAGGAATGTTCCCTCTATGCCTATTGAAAAAATTTTTTTTTCTCCTGTTGGGAGGGGCAGCGTGCTTTATTCAGTGGGTACAGTCCAACCTGGGGGTGAGTACAGACACAGGCATGTGGGGAGCTGCCCGGGAGGCCTGAGCTTTTCTGTGAGCAAGAAACAACTCTATGGTCGACAGCCACTCCTCGGTGCAGGCAGGACAGAAGCCCTTGGCGGGTGGATCCCGCACGTCTGTGTCCTCCACTCCACAGGTTGAGTTCATGAGTGACACTGTGGCAGAGCCTGAGAGAGAGGCAGCCTTAGAGGTAATGAGTCTGCAAGGACGCTGGCAGGTGCATCAGTAGAAGCAGACCATGTGCAGGAAGGTGCGGCCACTCTTCTCCTCGAACTCCTGCAGCAGCTTCTCAATCTCGTTCTCCATATCCTTGGTGTGCTGGATACACTGGTAGAGCTCACAGATGAGGAATGCACCCAGGGTGGCCTCCTGGTGGTTGTCCTGGATGTTGACATAAACCACGTGTACTGGCTGGCACGTCTCCTGCTCTCTGGAATTCAGATCTTCCACCACCTGGTCGTAGACTCCCTCCTGGCAAGTGAAGATCAGGTCAAACAGGTCTTTGCAGTTCTGGAATCGCTCTGGCGGAGGCTTGATCCTCTTGTTTCTGTCCAGCATGTGTAAAATGCCATTCTGTGTGTGTAGAGTTCTTTGTCTTTCCTAAGAAGATCATTGTACATCTGGTCATATGTGGCTTTGAAACCATAAACATTGGGCTTGTCAGGTGCTGATCCTGGAAGCTTCACATGAGTCCCGTTCCAAAGGACCGGAGGCTGAATCCCTGTTTGCTGAGGATTTTGTGCACCTCCATGCTCTGGTTCTGGTTGCTGGGGCACACTACTGACACCTGCAGCAGCGGTGATGGCATGGCAGCCACGTGGTCGGTGCCCAGCGGGGCCTGGCTCCCACCGCACCAGGGTTTTCCACGCAGCAACATGGCTGCTGTGGCAGCCGGAAGTCCGCAAGGCAGAAGAGGGGGTGCCGGCAAAGTCGCATGTGGCGCCTGCACAGTGCCCTCCTCCCTGGCCAGGGCGTGCATCTGGCCAGTGCCTTGGTGGTGCTGGGTGGGCTGGAGTGCACAACCCTATGCCTATTTTTCTGATGTTTTTTTCATGAAGGGATGTGGAATTTTATCAAATGTTTTTTCTGCATCTATTGAAATGATCGTATGGTTTTTGTTTTTAATTCTGTTTATGTAGTAGTTCACATTTATTAACTTGTATATGTTGAACCAACCTTGCATCCCTGAGGTAGAACCCAGTTGGTCAGTTGTCATGTCTCCTGTTTCATTTCTGATGTAGCGAATCTGAGTCTCCTCTCTTCGTTTCCTAATCTTGCTAACAGTCTAACAATTTTGATGATCTTTTCAAAGAACCAGTTTTTTGTTTCACTGATACTTTGTGTTTTTTAAATTCTAATTTCATTTAATTCTGCTCTGGTCTTCATTATTTCTTTTCTTCTGCTAGCTTTGGGATTGGTTTGTATCTTTCTAGTTTCTTGAGGTGTGATGTTAGGTTGTTGATATGTGATATTTTAATCATATTAACGCAGGCCTCAAGCTCCATAAATTTTCCTCTGAGCATGGCTTTGGCTGTGTTCCAGAGGTTTTGTTAATTTGTTTCATTGCTGTCATCCATTTCAAGAATTTTTAAAATTTTCATCTTGATTTCATTGTTGACCCAAGGGTCATTCAGGAGCAGATTGTTTAACTATCATGTTTTTGTTTGGTTTCATGAGTTCTTCTTGGAGTTAATTTCTAGTTTTATTCCACTGTGGTCTGAGATGTTGCTTGATATGATTTTTTTTTAACTTATTGTGACTTGATTTGTGGTCTATCATATGGTCTATCTTGGAGAATGGTCCACGTACTAATGAGAAAAATCTTTTTCTGTAGTTTGGGATGGAATGCTTTGTAGGTGTCTGTCAGTTCCATTTCCTCTAGAGTCCAATTTAATTCTAATGTTTCCTTGTTGATTTTTGTCTTGATAATTCTTTTTTGCTGTCAGTGGACTGTTGAAATCTCCTGTTATTATTGTACTGCTGTCTATTTCTTTTTTTAGATCTAGTAGAATTTGTTTTATAAAGCTGGGGGTTCTGGTATTAGGCACATATATATTTTAAATTGCTATGTCTTTTTGTTGGATTGATCTTTTTATAATAACTATCTTATGTAACTATCTGATCATTATATAATAACTATCTTTGTATTTTTTTAAGTCTATTTTATTTGATTTGAGAATGGATACTCCTGCTCATTTTTGGTTTCCATTTATGTGGAATATTTTTTCCTACTCCTTTACCTTGAGTCTATAGGAGTTAAGTGGGTCTCTTGAAGGAAACAGATATTTGAGTTATGTATTTTTATCCATTCTTCCAGTTTGTATCTTTTTAGTAGGGCACTGAGACCATTTATATTGAGTTAATAATGATATGTAAAGTACTATTCCATTCATCATACTGGTTTTAGTCTGGCTGCTTTATTTTTTATTTTCTCTATTGTGTTGGTGTTCCATAAGGCCTGTGAACTTTATGATTTCCAGTGTTTTTCTACTGCTGCGTTTTGGTCTTTTGTTTCAGTGTTTAGAACTCTGTTGAGTATTTCTTGTAGAGCTGGTCTAGGGGTGACAGTTTCCCTCAGTGTTAACTTGCCTGCAAAGATTTCATTACCCCTTCATTTATGAAACTTAGTTTTGTGAAGTACAAAATTCATGGGTGACTGTTATTCTGTCTGAGGAAATTAAAGATTATTCTGTCTGAGGAAATTAAAGATGGCATCCTAATCATTGCTGGCTTATTGGGTTTCTTCTGAGAAATCTGATGTTAATCTGATTGATTTACCTTTGTAAGTTATTTGATGCTTTATCTCTCTGCTCTTACAATTCTTTCCTTCATATTTACTTTGCATAACCAGATGATTATATGCCTTGGGGGTGACCTTTTTGCAATGAATCTTCTGGGGATTCTTTGGGTTTCTGTATCTGTATGTTTAGATCTCTGGCAGTTAATCTCTCAAATAGATTTTTCTATTGATTCCTCTTCTTCTAAGGAACACCCATGATTATTTGGTTTGGATGTTTTATATAATCCCACATTTCTTGGAGACTTTATTCCATTTTCTTTATTCTTTTTTCTTTATTATTGTCTGTTTGGGTTAATTCCAAAAGCCTTGTCATCAAGTTCTGAGATTTTTCTTCTACTTATTCTAGTCCACTGCTAAAACTTTGCACTGCATCTTGTACTTCTCTGAATGATTCTTTCATTTCTAGAATTTCAATTTTTTTTTTTTTAAAGATGTGGGTTAGAATTCAGGGTTAGGTATACAAATGTTCATTATGCAGGTACTCTTATTGATAAGCTATACTTCCCTCCCCTGACAGTTTCCCACTACTGCCAATCCTGCTCCCCTGCCCTCCTGCCAGCAGTTTCTCACTACTGCCAATCCTTTTCTTATAGTATTTTGATAATTATTCAAGGTCTGCTTGTGAGTGAAAGCATGTGATACTCAGTTCTTTTTTGCTTTGATAGATTACTCAATATTATAACTTTTTTTGAGGTGTCTATTTCCTTGGAAAATTTTTCATTCATGTCTTGAATTGCTTTTTAATTTTCTTTATGTTGGTTTTTAATTCTCTCCTGAAGTTCATTGATCAATTTTATAACCAACATTTTGAATATGATGTCTGGAAATTCAACAATTTCATTTTTTGTTAGGGCTCATTGCTGAAGAGTTGGTGTGGTCTTTGAGGGTGTTGGAGAACCCTGATTTTTCATATTGTCAGAATTATTTTTCTGATTCCTTCTCATTTGGGTTTGACTATTTCTTCTTATTTGAGGTTGGCAGGAAGTGAACGTAGGTACTGTAGAGCTCCTTTGGTTACATATAGCCTTGGTGTGGTGAGATTTTCAATTGCCAGCTGTGGTAGTCTTGTGCTGTGCACCTGCACTGGCTCATGGCATGCTGAATGACTGGAATGGCTTGGAAAGTGGTGTTAGCTGGGGTCTGGGATCAGGCCTTCCCCAAATATTATATCTGATGTGGTTGACTCTACAGTTGACCTCTGTTCAGGAGCTAGTGCTTATGGGAGAAAGCCAGCTGTGATGATGGCTGTGGGGTTTCTCCTTGGCATATGTTTCTCCAAGGAAGTGCTCAGTCAGCCTAGACCAAGGGTGAGGTTCTGGGAATTTTCCAAGGTTTTTTTTGTGTGATTGTTTTGAGCCTTCTGTGCACTCTTAGCTGCTCCACTGGGATAACACCATTGTGCAGAGCAGGCCTAGAAGAGTTTATAAGGGGAGGGAGAGGTTGCTACGGCAATGTATCCTACCCAGCTCCATCTTGGTGAGACCTCATCTCTACAATAAATCAAAAATTAGCTGGGTGTGGTGGCACTCACCTGTAGTTCTGGTTATTGGGAAGGCTGAGGCGGAAGGATCGCCAGAGCCCAGCAGGTTGATGCTAGGGTGGCTGTGAGTGTGCCACTGCACTCTAGTCTGGGTGACAGAGTGAGACTCTGACTCAAAAAAAAAATGGTGAGAAGATGATTTCAGAATGCAAGAGTAGGGAGAGACAGAACAATCGAATATGACATCATGTGCACCTTAATAGGATCCTGATACAAAATTGCAAATTTCTAAAGACATTTTTGGCTACTTGAAATTTAGATATGGACTGAATGCTTGCAGGAAATTTTACTTTTCTTTCTTTCTTTTTTTTTGTTGAAGTTTTCAAATGAAGTTTATTAGAAAAAGAAGGGAGAAAAGAAATGGAGACATGCCAGAGTTAGCATGGGTGAAAAAAACTGCTATTAATTTTCTTAGCTGTGATAATGACATTATAGCTATAAAGAAGAAGACTCTTCTTTTTAGAAAATTAACACTGAAATATTTGAGAGTGAAATGTCATAATGTGTATTATTTTCAAATGTTTCAAGCTATACTTGTAAGCTTGGCTTATTTTCCTGTCACTTGCCAATACCAAGTCGCTTTAATAACTACATCTCGTAATAAATGTCCCGACCTAATTCTATTTCAACGACATCTTGGCTATTCTTTTTTTTTTTTTGAGTAAGTATATGTGGTATTTATTTATTTATTTTTTATTAATCAATATTTTTTATTATGATATTGTGGGTTACAGTTAAGGGTTAGGTATACAAATATGCTTCATTCAGGCACCATTGTTGATAAGAGGTGACTCCCCATACCCATACAGATATTTACTATCATTGCGGGGTCATATGGGAGGTCAATATTTAGAGCTTTTAGGACTCACCATACTGTTTTCCATAGAGGTTGTACTAGTTTGCACTCCCACCAACAGTGTAGAAGTGTTCCCTTTTCTCTACACCCTCTCCAGCAACTGTTATTTTTTGAGTTATTGATAATTGCCATTCTGACTGGAGTTAGGTGGTATCTCAGTGTGGTTTTGATTTGCATCTCCCTGATGATTAGTGAGGTTGAACATTTTTTCATGTGTCTGTTGGCTGCTCGGATGTCTCCCTTCCCCTCCTCCCCCATAGTTTCCCACCACTTTCAGTCGTTTTCTTATAGTATTATGTTGGATGTTCAAGGTCCACTATATGAGTGAGAACATGTGATACTCAGATCTTTGTTTCTGTGAGAGGTCACTCAGTATTATAGACTCTAGTTCCATCCAGGTTGCTGCAAAATTCATGATTTTGTTCTTTTTTATGACTGTGTAGTATTCCATCATGTATATGTACCACATTTAAAAAATCCAGTCCTCGTTTGATGGGCAGCATGGTTGCTTCCAGGTTCTTGCTATTGTGAACGGTGCTGCGATAAACATGCGTGTGCAGGTACCTTTTTTATAGAGTGATTTGAGTTCTTCAGGGTATATTCCCAGTAGGGGGATTGCGGGGTCATATGGGAGGTCAATATTTAGAGCTTTTAGGACTCACCATACTGTTTTCCATAGAGGTTGTACTAGTTTGCACTCCCACCAACAGTGTAGAAGTGTTCCCTTTTCTCTACACCCTCTCCAGCAACTGTTATTTTTTGAGTTATTGATAATTGCCATTCTGACTGGAGTTAGGTGGTATCTCAGTGTGGTTTTGATTTGCATCTCCCTGATGATTAGTGAGGTTGAACATTTTTTCATGTGTCTGTTGGCTGCTCGGATGTCTTCCTTTGAGAAGTGTCTGTTCATATCTTTTGCCCATTTTATAACTGGGTTATTTGTTTTTTTCTTTTCAGCACATTTGAGTTCCTTGTAGATCCAAGATGTTGAGCTTTTGTCAGACCTGGAGTTGGCAAATACTTTTTCCCAGTCTGTAGGCTGTCTCCCTGCTCTCTTGATGGTTTCTTTGGCTTTGCAGAAGCCTGTCAGTTTAATGAGGTCCCACTAGTCTATCTTATCTCTTATGGCCTGTGAATTTCGGGTTTTGTTCAGGAATTGGATGCCAGTTCCAATTTCCATGAGAGTATGTTCTTCATTTTCTAAGGTTCTTATGGTTTGAGGTTTTACATCTAGGTCTCTGATCCATTTAGAGTTAATTTTTGTGTATGGGGATAGAGAGGGGTCCTTTTTCAATCTTCTGTATGTGGTCAGCCAGTTTTCCCAGCACCATTTACTGAATAGGTTCTCCTCTCCCCAGTGGTAGGTGGTGGAGGCTTTGTCAAAGATGAGTTGGTTGAGAAATTGAGTTTTTGCTTCTGGAATCTCAGTTCTATTCCATTGATCTATATGCATCTTGGCTATTCTTAACCCTTCACCCTTCCATATACATTTTAGGATCTGCTTGATATGTTCTATGAAAGGTCCCATTGGAATTTTTATAATTTAATTTGATGTCTATTTCTGTGATTTTTGTGAACATTTCAAACATACTGAAAACTTGAAAGAATAATGCAATAATCACCTGTATAATCTTCACCTGAATTCAATAATTACTGATATTTACTATACTTAAATATTTGAATATAGTTGTTATATTCATTTATATGAGAGGTGACCCAAACAACCCCAGCATTATCTTTTGGAGGGCGGACCCCTTGTGGTACAGGCTTCCCCCACTAGGGAAGTGTTCCAGGAATCCGTTGGCATCCATGTACCAGCTATTATCCTTGTGAGAGACTGCGTTCAGCTTCAGTGAAATTTTTTGGAGGTTTTTTTTCTATGTGTTTGCCTATTTCATGATGGGTGATTTATGAGTGCACCTGCCCACACCCTGCTGAGTGTTTAGCAGTTTTTGATTGAAAATAGCATGACCGCTGTGCCCCAACCTCCCTATTCACTTGATCTTGCCCTGAATGACTTTCTTTGGGTTTGTTTTCCTGGGTGAAAAAAAGTTTTCAAAGGGAAACATTTTGCCGATGCAGAAGAGTTGAAACAAAAAACAGCAGAAGCACTAAACAGCATAAAAATTGATGAGCTCAAAAACTGTTTTGATCAGGGGAAAAAGCATCTCAATAGATGTACTGCATAAAATGGAGAGTACTTTGAAGGTGACTGACATTTAAACATGGAAGAATAAATACACAATTTTTTATAAGTAAATTCCAGATTTTTTTTGGTTCCCCTTGTATAATTGCTACAGGTCTATTCACATATTTAAGTATAGTAAATGTGATACATATTTCTATATGAAAAAAAGTGAAATTGAATCTCTACCGCACACCATACATAAAAAATCAATTCCATATAGACCAAAAGTGTACAAGTGAAGGGCAAAACTTTAACATGCTTAGAGCAGAATACAAGATAATGTATTTAAAACTTCAGGGTAGAAAAGGCTTTTTTAATATTCAAAAGAATTAGCAAAAATAAAAGGCTGAAATTTCACTATATTAAATCAAGGAATCTCTACATTAAAAATCATTAAAAAGTGAAGATTCACACTGTAAACCAGGGAAACTTATCTCCACACATATACTAAAATTAAAGAAACACAAATGCAAAATATAAAAAAAAACTTGTAAAAATCAGTAAGAAAAAGTTAGACAACCCAATGGAAAAGCAAAAGACACGGCTATTTGATAGGGAAGTTGAAGGAACATTTATTCTTCACATTTGTATTGAGTATCTCTGTTCGGAGCCAAGCATAGGGTTCAAGTTGTAAACAAAGCAGACAAATATGAGTCCTCAAGTGACTAACATTTTAGTGGGAAACACTGGTAATGAGAAATAAGAACTCAAGACTGAAAAAGAAACTGTGAGTCAATATACCGGGGATATCAAAAAAATGCATACACATTTCGAGAGATAAGATATATGTATTACTTTTCGAAGTTGAATTGAATTATGGTGGCAATGTGTAGCATGACATTCGCTCAAAAGCTGGCATTAATCAAATGAATGCTAGCATTACCATGTGACAGGCGGGAGAGGCAAAGAAAATGGCGGAAGCATGGTTGTTCAAGGAGTGCAAGACCGTTTTGAAGTGGTATTTGACATTTGAGAACGTTGCGGAAGTGCGATGGCAATGGAGGTGTGAGTATGCAATGAACCTCCAACACACCTGACAATTGCGCGAATTCATGATAAGCCTGAGACACATAGTACTGTGTGTGATGTGCATAAGGGAAGATCTGGAAGGCCTCGCACAGCAAGTTCTGCAGTAGTTGGCCATTGTCAGAAGTGCCTGGACGCTGATGGTGACCACTTTGAGCACCTCTTGTCATTGTAGAAGTCAAGCATGACTTGTATTCATCCTTTGTTATCAGTATATATCGAGTATTGCAATTTTAATAAAATTTTTTCCCTTCTTAAAATGCGTATACTTTTTTTTTTGGCACCCTCTGTGGTTCGGTGGAAAAGAGTGTGGACCAGAAAATTGAACGAAGTAATACTTGAGAAGCACTTAGCAAGCTACCTGGTATAGAATAATCACCCAATAAACATCAGAGCATCTTTTTAGTCTTCTATTATTGTTAATAATCCCATCTAGTGAATGTAACTCAGTTCAATTCTGAAACCACATCAGAGCACTGGACCATCCTTTGCACCACCAGTGCTGGCTTCTCTGGACTCTGCATCCTGTGGCCACCTGCCGGTTCCCGGAAGCTCAACTGGTGCTAAGTCAATTTCAGTCACTTGGGAAAGGAAATAGATGAACTCACTTAGTGAGGACATCTAGAGTGAGAAGAAAGTCTAGGGAACAAAATATCTCGAGGATGTCGGACTCCAAAGGATGAGCTGAGGCAGAGAATCCCACAGAAGCCCCTAAATAGGAACCGCAAAAAGTAGGGAGACACCTGAGAGTGCCACAACTTGGAAGAAAAACAGGAGCTTCCAGGAGGCTTAAAAGTACCCTGTGCTGCCGAGAGTTGATGTAAGCTGAGGACTCACAAGGGATTTTGGGTTTAGCAAGAAGGAGGTTGGTTGTGACCTTGCTGAAAACAGGTTTGCAGGGCTGGAGCTGGGGGGAGGGAGGGGAGCAGATGCCAGATTACCAGGGGCTGTGGGGCTGGTGGGAGGTAAGGACAGAGGCGGTGAGTGTGGACAGCCCTCTCAAGAAGGTTGACAAGGAGGGGAAGGAGAGAACCAGGACATGGCCTGAAGGTGCCCAGGAAGTTTGCTTTGTTTGGCTTTCAGATGGGAGAGACTTGAGAATATTTGAATGCAGATGTGAAAAAAACCCAAAGAAATGGAAGAGAGAGAGAGAGAGAAGATACTGACACAACAAACTCCCAAGGAAGAGGAGGGGTTCTTGCAGAGGCAGGTGCCGTGTGGGTGCCACCCTGCTCCAGGACACACGAACAGATCAAAGATGACCCTGCCGTCCTCCGTCCTCGAAACAGTTGTTTTAAATCTCTTTATCTTTCGCTCTCTTCTTTGCCCAAAGTAATAACGTCTTTTAATGGAAAAAAAGAGGACCACATTTAAGAAATACTTTCAACTTCAAATAGGTGCTATGTTGCAAAGTGCAAACTCTTAAAAAAGTTCCAAATGTCCTAAATCCAGAAGACTATTACCGGGGCCATGTCCTAAGAACCACATCTCTGGATGCTACAAATAGTCATGAACAGCATGAGGGAGAATCACATGGGAGGCCCCAGAGGTAGTAATGATGTTCTTTTATGAAAATGGATGATAGGCACACAGATGGTGGTTGTATCATTTTCTGCATAGTGATGCTTTTGTTCATAGTGAGTCTTTCTTCATAGTGATTTAATATTTAACAGAAACAATTTTAAAAATTGTCTTATAATAGAGAGGAAAATGTGTCAGAGGCTTATGTTACAGTTCTTAGTTTGAATGGTGGGCTCATGAGTGTTTCATATGTATATTATATATAGATGTATATAAATTTACACGTTATATGTTTCCAATATTACAAAATGCATCATTTAAAAAGTCAAGAACTGGGCCGGGCATGGTGGCTTATGCCTGTAATCCCAGCACTCTGGGAGGCCAAGGTGACGGAATCACTGGAGCCCAGGAGTTTGAGACCAGCCTGGGCAACATAGCAAGACCTCGTCACTATATAAAAATCAAAAACATTACCTGGGCATGGTGGTGTGTCCTAGCTACTTGGGAGGCTGAAGTGGAAGGATCATCTGAGCCTAGGAGTTGGAGGCTACAGGGAGCCATGTCGTGCCTCTGCACTCCAGCCTGGGCAACAGAATGAGACTCTGACTCAAAAAAAAAAAAGGTTGGGACATGCTCACTCCTCTACCCTGTCCCTTCTGCCCTGCTCCCCAGTGCACCTGCCTCTGCCGTGTGTATCCTCTGCCCCCCTGCCCTTCAGCTGACACCTCCTTAGCAGCGCAGACCCTCTGGTACAGACAAGCTTGTTAGGGGCATCGATGGACAGAGGGTCGCTGTCCCCTGGTAAGCAACTGGAGTGACAGCTCTCTCAGGAGCTCAGGCAGTCCTCTTCCCCACCGGCCCCATGGTGACCCAAAGCCAGCCTAATGCCCAGAGCAGCATTCAGCAGGGAGTACAGGCTCAGGACTGGGGTTTCGTGCAGATCTTGGCCCAGCTGATGTCCAAGGACAGGGACCCGCTCCTCCGTGTCCACCAACGCCTCCCACCCTTCCTGGCCCTGAGTGTGCCTTTTTGACCTGGAGGCCACCCCCTCCTAAGAGCCATCCTAAGAGCCTGACTCAGCTCTCCCTCCCCAAGGAAGAAAAAGTCAAGAATAGAGAGAGGCGAACCTGCCATGCACCTCATGGAGATAATCAGTCTGGAACTCTCCATTAGGAAATGCCTGCTCCTGCGTGTGGGCGAGCTCATGAGATCAGGAGCGACACGTGGGAGATATGTGCTTTGGAGTTGTTAGGCAGCCTCTGCATTGGTCTTTGTACTCTGCTGTGATGGCGTGGGTGAGGCCGGTGAGCCTTCAGCCAAGGGTCTGTGCCCTCTGGGTCCAGTTCACAGGCCGGGTCAAAGGCTAATGCCATCTCAGTGGCTCTTATCAGGTCTCTCTTGGCCTTGGTGCTGGGCACTGCCTCCTGGGAAAATTGCATCCCCTCTTAGGTGCCAGGTGCCTTGTGGATCGCAGCTGCCTGCTTGGAGGCCCCTGGTCTTTCTTCCTGCAGCCCTGAGTGTCCAGGCTGCGTCCTTCTCTTACACAGCCACCCCCAACTCTAGACCTGATTGGTCCCTTCCCCGGCTACACAATGGATGGGCCTCTAACTCCTTTCAAAATAACTGACTGACTGAACCTTTCCTGGACTGCTCTGTAGTCTGAAATTCTTCCCAGTCAGCCTCCTTCCTGTCCACTGTCTGTCTGTGGTGTCAGGCCTGCACCACGGTCTGAGGCTGTCCTCCTCTTCTTCTTCTTTCTTCCCCAACAACTCTCTTTCATTGAATTCATATTGATATCTGCTTCCTGGGAACCTGAGTTGATTGACTATTGCAGCCTCTCTTTTGTATTATAGTACACGGACAGGACCATGATGTTCCCTCTGAAACAGGTTTCTGAGGGGCTTCACAAGGAGGCACAAAATCCCCATGACCCCTGGGTTAGGTATACAAGTGTTCATCATGCAGGTCCCCTTGCTGATGAGGTATGTCCCCCTCCCCCGGCAGATTCCCACTACTGCCAATTTTTTTTTTTTAATATTTAACATTTTTTTTGGTAGAGATGGGCTCTTACTGTGTTGCCCAGGCTTGTCTCAAACTCCTGACCTCAAGCGATCCTCCTGCCTCGGTTTCCCAAAGTGCTGGAATTACAGGCGCAAACTACCATGTCTGGCCATGGACTGAGCATTCTTACATATATTGTCTCATTTATTTATCTCAGCAATCTCAGGCAGGTAAAATTCTTTCCTTTTACACAGGATCTCACAGGTTAAATAACTTGCCTCAAACCATGCATTTAAAAAGGGGACAGAGCTAAGGTTTATTTGAACACTTTTGGGTTGACATGAAAGCCCTTCACTTTTCTGCCTCAATGCATTGCTTTTGAGATCAGTGAGATTCTTCATCTTGGGGAGGAGGGACTGGAGACACAGAGGCAGGAAGTGATCCGACCTGAGTGAAAGACACACAAAGACATGGTGGGTCCAGGATGGGATCCTGGCATCCCTAGGTCCTTTCTCCTGCTTCTTCAAGCCATGCAGGGGCCTGACTGGGATGTGAAACCATGACTCTCCCAGGGAAGAGCCCCTGAGGAAGTTTATACTTGGATGGCCTCACCAACCAAACTCAAGGTTGTATCTCTCCACCAAGGTCTCAGGTCACTGTGTTACCTGTCTCCTGTTTACCATTTCCCATATTTGAGAATAACCAAGAACACTACATCAGAGCAAATGTTTATGAGTCAAATCATTTAGATGAGTTTTTTTGTTTGTTTGTTTTTTTGAGTTGGAGTCTCACTCTGTCGCCCAGACTGGAGTGCAGTGGCCGCTCCCGGCCACCGCAGCCTCAACCTGCTGGGCTCCGGCGATCCTTCCGCCTCAGTCTTCCAAGTAACCGGAATTACAGGCATGCGCTACCACGCCTGGCTGATTGATTTTTTTTTTTTGGAAGTTCCCCTTGATATAGTTTTGCTAGATGGCTGTGAAAACGTAGCTTGTACTCCTCAGTAAAGCAGAAGAGGAAGCTTGCCAGGTAGGAGCAGGGAGTATGGCGAGGTGATGGTGTGTGACAGACACCTCCGTGGGCTGCAGGGAGCTCACTGTTGCGCAGGCTGTGTTCTCTGACCTGGTGCACAAAGGCTTGTGCCCGGCAACCTCAAGACCTGCACACGCCTCTCCCTCCTGGTCGTCCCCGCCCTACAACCCCACAATGTTTTGGGAACACACAGAACTTTCTTCTTCCCATTGCTCCTCTCCCGAAGTCTCTTCTGCTGGGGATTCTCTCCCTGTCTGTCTTTCCAGTCAACCATTATGCCTTCTCGAAAGCCAAAGCCCAGATTCTGCCTTCTTCATTTTTCTTCTTTCTTGCATGTGGATAGCCACTCATCCCCTCGGACTCAGAGCTTGACCTCTCTTCTGCCAAGTGCTGCCCTGGCTCATGTCGACTTGCGTTTTGGTCTTAGCTGCAGGATAAACCGCTCCTCAGGGGCAGAGAGTCTTGTCTTTCTCATTGTGTCTCCCACGGTACCTGTCACAGCACATGAACCATGTGGGAACACAGTGTGAATCCACACGTGGAGCCCACCATTAAAGACACGTCAATGGCTTCCAACCACCTAATTTCCAAGTCTCTTCTTTTTTTGTGTTTTATTGATATTATTTATTTTTATCTTAAAAATGTGGGGTACAGTTCAAGATTAGGTGTACAAGCAGTCATCATACAGGCAACATTTGGGCCTCCCTTTGGTCCCCACTTTGCCTGGTTTGAGATCAGGCCAAGTTACTGATCTCTTACTGATGTTGTATGTCTCCTCCCACCACCCCCTGTAATTTCTGGCTACTGCCAATCTCATTCTTATAGTATCGTGGCCAATGTTCAGGATCCGCTTATGAGTGAGAGCATGTAGTACTCAGTTCTTTGTTTTTGTGATAGATCACTGAGTATGATAGACTCTAAACCCATCCGAGTTGCTGCGAAGTCCATAAGTTTGACCTTCTTTATGGCTGCCTAATATTCCATCATGTATATGTACCACATTTAAAAAAAATCCAGTCCAGTTTCGATGGGCAGCAGGGTTGGTTCCACGCTTTTGCTATTGTGAATAGTGCTGCAACTGAGTCTCTTCTTTTTTATTTTTCTTTTTTGGAGTCACCTGGGCTGGAGGGCAGTGGCACAACTTACCGCTACCCCAGCATCAACTGGCTGGGCTCCAGCAATCCTTCTGCCTTAGCCTTTCAAGTAGCTGAAACTACAAGTGTGCTACCATGCCCAGCTAATTTTATTTTATTTTATTGTAGAGATGAAGTCTCACCAAGTTGCCCGGGGAGGTCTCGAACCCTTGGACTCAGGCAATCCACTCGCCTCTACTTCTCAAAGTGCTGGGATGACAGACCAAGCCACCAAGCATTCAGATGTCCTTTCAATGCTGCGGCCTCCCCTCTGCCCCATTAGGGAGGCTTAACTGAGATCAATTATCTGTCTATTACTTCTGACCCTGAGAGTCATTTATGTTCACATTTCTAACTACAGAGCCTGACTAAGGTACTTGACAGAAACTTGGAGTTAAGGAGAAAACATAAAGCACATCCTTAGAACTAATTAACTCTCTATCTTCTCCTGAAACACATGACTTGTGGGAAATAGAAATTTCTGTTTTTTAAATAATTGATACTCTTATTTTTAAAAAATGAATTTATATTTTTAAAATTAGGTGAGTTTGGAGTTCAAGGTACCCCTCCCATGGGAGTTCCTTTTTCCAGGTCACTCTCAGGTCCAAAGACAAAAGCCTTTGCATTAGTTCTATCAGTTATTTGGAAAGTCAGGCCTTGTATATCTGGATCCAGTAAGCCTCTTTGAAGCCACCAGAAGACAAGCTCAATGGTTACACTGTTTTTCGTTCAAAAATTAGTAATTCTTCGCTGGCTCGGTGGCTCAGCCTGTCATCCCAGCACTTTGGGAGGCTGAGGCGAGTGGATTGCTTGAGCCTGCAGGTTCAAGACCAGCCTGGGCAACTTGGCAAGACCTTGTCTCTACAATAAATAAAAAATTGGCCGGGTGTGATAGCGTGCGCCTGTAGTTCCGGCTACTTGGAAAGCTGAGGCGGAAGGATTGCCTGAGCCCAGCAGGTCGAGGTTGAGGTGACCGTGAGTGTGTCACTGTACTCCAACCTGGGTTAAAGAGTGAGACTCTGACTCAAAAAAAGAAAAAAAAAAAAAAAGAATTAGCAATTCTCCAACCACTCAGTCTCCAACTTTGAGTGCTCCAAACTGCTGCTGCTTCTCTGAAAAACACTGCGGGTGTCAGTTCTCCATCATCCTCGCCTCCCCTAAATTTCTCATAAAGTCCTTTCAGTTTTTTCACCACCCATCCCAGCCGTCTCTCTGAGGATGTCCTCAGGGGAGGCAGAGCTAGGGAAGGCCCCTCCCTGCTCCCTCCACCCTGGGGTTTCTTTCTGTTGCTGTTGAGTGGAATGTTCTGTATGTGTTTGTTGGGTCCATTTGGTCTAAAGTGTAGTTCAAGTTGAATTTCTCCTTATTTGTTTTCGTTCAAGTTGAATTTCTCCTTATTTGTTTTCGTTCAAGTTGAATTTCTCCTTATTTGTTTTCGTCTCATTGTGTATCCATTGTTGAAAGCAGGTTAGTGAAGTGCCCAACTATTATTGTATTACAATCTATCTCCCCCTTTAGATATTTTAATATCTTAAAAATATATTTGAATGTATTGATGTTGGGTGCATATATATCGACGATTGTTATATCCCTTTGCTAAATGGATGTTTATAATTATATAATGTCCTTCTTATCTCTTTTACAGTGTTTGATTAAAAATCTATGTTGCCAGATATAAGTACAGCTACTCCTGCACTCTTTTAGTTTCCATATACATGAACTATCTTTTTCCATCCCTTCATATTCAGTCTGTGTGTGTTTTTAAAATGAGGTGACTCTTATAGGCAGTATAGAGTTGGATCTTTTAAAAAAACCCAATCAGTCACTCTTTGTCTTTTTATAGGTAATTTAATTCATTTACACTCAGGGTAAATATTGATAAGTCAGGACTTACTACTGGATTTTTTTTTTTGAGTTTTGGAGTTTCACTCTGTTACCCAGGCTGGAGGGCACTGGCATGCTCCTAGCCACTGCAGCCTCGACCTGCTGTGCTTAGGCAATCCTTCCACCTCAGCCTTCCAAGTTGGTGGAACGACAGGCACTTGCCACCATGCCTGGCTAATTTTTTGACTTATTGTAGAGATGAGGTCTCACCAAGTTGCCCAAGCTGGTCTTGAACCCAAGGGGTCAGGCAATCCTCTCACTTCGGCTTCCCAAAGTGCTGGGATTGTAGGTGTGAGCCACTGCACCTGGCACTATTGGAATTTTGTAATTTTTTTCTGATTGTTTTGAGGATATTTTATTTATTTTGTCCTCTTAGGCTGTCTTCATTTGTGGTTTGGTGGTTTTCTGTGTTGTTATGCTTTGATTCCTTTCCATTTGTGTTTGTACTTCTACTAAAGATTTTTGATGTGCTGCTAGATATGGTTTGCTAGAATTTTGCTAAGGATTTTTGCAACAATATTCATTGAGGATCTCAACCTGTAGTTTTCTGTCTTTGCCGAATTTTGTTATTAGGATGATATTAGCTTCATAGACTGAATTAGGGTGGAAGGCCTCTTCTGCAATTGTTTGGAGTAGTTTCAGTAAGATTGATACCAGCTCGTCCTCGTACGTCTGGTGGAGTTTGGCTGTGAATCCACCTAGTCCAGGACTTTTTTTGGTAGGTAGATATTTTATTACTGATTCAATTTCGTGGCTCATTTTTGGTCTGTTCAGGGTTTTAATTTTTTTTCGCTTTCAAATTTGAGAAGTTATGTGTTTTCAAGAATATATCCATTTCCTTTGGTATTTCTACATGCAAGTGCTTATAATAATCTCTGATAATCTTTTGCATTTCTTTGGGATAGGCTGTAATGTCGCCTTTCTCATTTCTGATTGTATTTATTAGAATTCTCTCTCTCTCTCTCTCTCTCTCTCTCTTTGGTTAATCTGACCAGCAGTCTGTCAGTCTTGTTTATCCTTTCAAAGAATATGCTTTTTGTTTTTGTTTTTTTGAGTTGGAGTCTCACTCTGTTGTCCAGGCTGGAGTACGGTGGCACACTTTTGGTCCCTGCAGCTTCCACCTGCTGGGCTTAGATGATCTTTCTGTTTCAGCCTTCCAAGTAGCTGGAACTACAGATGCATGCCATCAAGCCTGGCTAATTTTTGTGATTTATTATAGAGACGCAAGGTCTCACCGAGTTGCCCAGGCTGGTCTTGAACTGCCAGGCTCGGGCAATCCTCTTACCTTGGTCCCCCAAAGTTCTGGGATTACAGCCTGAGCCACTGTGCCCAGCCAAAAATCTGTTTTTGATTCATTGATCCTTTGTATTTTTTTAATCTCAACTTCATATACTCTCTGTTCTGATTTTGGTTATTTATTTTCTTATGCTAGGTTGGATTTGGCTTGTTTTTGGTTTTCTAGTTTCCTTAGGTGAGTCATTAGTTTGTTTATTTGACATCTATCTTCTTGATGTGGGTGTGCAGTGCTATAAGCTTTCCTCTTAGCACTGTTTTTGAGATATCCCAGAGATGCTGTTAAGTTGTTCTTTATTTTCACTTGTTTCAAATAATTTTTAAATTTCTTTTTTGAGTTTATTGTTTACTAAAAATTGATTGGAGAAAGCTGTTTAGTTTGTATGTATTTGTGTGGTTTCTGTTCCTCTTGATCAGATGAGTTTTATTCCTGGGATGCAAAGTTGGTTCAATATACACAAATCAATGAGTGTAATCCACCACATAAACAGAATTAGAAATAAGAAGTACATGATCATCTCAACAGACACAGAAAAAGCAACTGATAAACTCAGCATCCCTTCATAATAAAAACCCTGAACCATCTAGGCATTGAAGAAAAATATCCTAAAATAATAAGAGCTATCTATGACTAATCCACAGCCAAAATTATGCTGAATGAGTGGAAGCAGGAAACATTCACCCTAAGGACTGGAATAAGACAAGGAGGTCTACTCTCACTATTCCTATTTACCATAGTACTGGAAGTCCTTGCCACAGCAATTGGCCAAGAGAAAGAAATAAAAGGTATCCAAATAGAAAACGAAGAAGCCAAATTATCTCTCTTCACAGACAATATGATTTTATATCTAGAAAACCCTGAAGATTGCACAAGGCTCCTAGGCCTGATAAGTGACTTCAGTGAAGTTTTGAGATACATAAATCAGTGTTCAAAACTCAGTAGCATTTCTATGTACCAACAAAAGACAAGCTGAGAACCAAATCAACACCATAATTCCATTTACAGTAGCCACAAAAAAGTTAAAATAGCTGGAATACATTTAACTAAGGTAGTATAAGATCTCTACAACAAGAACTACAAAACTACAAAGTTGACACAAACAAATAAAAAAATTCCATGCTCATGGATTAGAAGAATCAATATTGTTAAAATGACCATACTGTCCAAAGCAATCTACAGATTCAGTGCAGTCCTTATCCAACTACCAGAGTCATTTTTCACAGATCTAGAAAAACAATAATTAAATTCATATGAAAGCAAAAAATAGGCCCAAATAGCCAAAGCAATTCTAGGAAAAAGAACCATGCTGGAAGCATCACATTACTGGACTTTAGGCTTTACTACAAGATACAGTAACCAAAAGTGCAGGGTATGGGTATAAAAATAGACACACAGACCAATGAAGCAGAACAGAGAACCCAGAAATAAAGCCACATATGTACAACCCACTGATCTTTGACAAAGTTGACAAAGATAAACACTGGGGAGAGGACAATAATTCAATTAATCCATAAATATTGCTGGGAAAACAGGCTAACTGTAGGCAGAAAAATGAAGCTGGACTCCTTACTCTCATCATATGCAGAAATAAGCTGAAGATGCATTAAGACTTAAATGTAAGACCTGAAGCTATAAAATTTCTAGAAGGCTAAGAAATACCCTTATGGACATTGACCTAGGCAATGAATTTATGAGTAAGTCCTACAAATAAAATGCAGCCAAAATAAAAATTGACAAGTGGGATTTAATGAAACCAAATAGCTTCTGCACAGCAAAAGAAACTATCAACAGAGTAAATAGACAACCTATAGAATGGGAGAAAATATGTGCAAACTGACAAAAGACTAGTATCCAGAATCTATAAAGAAGTTAGAGGAATCAGTGGGAAAAAACAACCCCATTAAAAAGTGGGCAAAGAACATGAACAGACACTTCTCAAAAGAAGACATACAGGCAGCCAATAAGCATATGAAAATATGCCCAATATCACTAATCATCAGATAAATGCAAATAAAAACCACAGTGAGATACCATCACACACTAGTCAGAATGGCTATTAATAAAAATTCAAAAAACAACAGATGTTGATGATGTTGTGGAGAAAATGGATTGTTCATACACTTTTGGTGGGAATGTAAGCTAGTTTAGCCTCTGTGGAAAAGCAGCATGGAGATTTTGCAAAGACCTAAAAATAGATTTACACTTCAACCTAGCAATCCCACTACTGGGTATATACCTAAAGGATCATTAATCATTCTACCAAAAAAAGATACACTCATATATTTATTGCAGCACTATTGACAATAGTAAAGTCATAGAACCAATACTATGCAGCTAGAAAAAAAATGAAATCACATTCTTTGCAGCATTGTGGATGTACCTGGGGACCATTATTCTAAGCAATTTAGCACAGAAACAGAAAACTGACTACTGCATGATCCATTTATAAGTGGGAGCTGAAAACTGGGCACACACAGGCATAAGGATGGGGACAACAGACATTGGGACTCCCAAAGGGGGAGAGGAAGGAAAGCAAGGGTTGCAACACTACCTAGTGGAAAGCAAGGGTTGCAACACTACCTTGGTGATAGGCTCAGTATCAGCCCAAACCTTACTGTCGTAAAACATATTGATGTAATCAACCTGCACATCTACCCCTTGACTCTAACATAAACATTAAAAAAGCTTTTGCTTTGTGGTCACCATGAGGTGTGCATAGAACATCTTATGATAGCCTACTTCAAGCTGTTAACAACGTGTCTCTGACTGTATACAACAACCCTACAGGCTTATTACTCTCTCTACATTTTATGTTTTTGTTACTGGAGTGTACATCATTTTGTGATGTGCATCTTTTGACAATTTATTTCGGTAATAGTTATTATTAATAATTTTGTCTTTTAACTCTCATACTAGAGGTAAAGTTGCTTTACATATCACTACTACAGTGCTAGAGTATTCTGAATATCACTCTGTTTTACTTAGACAATTTAATTTTGTGCTTTTGTATGTTATTAATTAGGAGCCTTTTATTTCAGCTTAAAAAACTCAATTACTGTAAGGCAGGCAGATATATATATATATATATATATATATAGAG
>NW_007231560.1:8857-57705 GCF_000164805.1 Carlito syrichta | reverse complement strand
AATACACATAAAAGGAAACACTATGAAGTATTTCCAAGAACACATTTAAAAAATTTTTGTGTCCTAGGAATAGAAATATATTTCTTAGATAGGATCTAAACAGCAAAATGAAAATATATATATAAATTTAATTTCAGTAAAATTATACAACTTGCTCATCAAAAGGCAATTAGAAAATGAGTATGCACAGAGAGAAAATATTGCCAAAACATTTCTGTGACAAATAGCTTGAGTATATTATATGTAAAGAGTACATCAAACTCAATTTAAAATAACAACTCATGAAATTTTGATAAAGGTCAAAGACACGAATAGCTACTACATAATGTACAGTGAGCAAATAAAAAAATTTCATCATGGAAATATAATTAAATCCACAATGAGATGCTACCAAACACCTACTAGAATTGCTAAAATTATGAAGACTGGAAACAATAAATGTTGGCAAGGATATGGAGCAACCCAGATGGTCATATATTGCTTCTGAATATAAAATTGTTCAAACACTTTATAAAATATTTTGGAAGCCTTTTATAAAGTTGAATATTTACCTCTTTATAAATCAAAATCTGCTGCTAGTTATTTCCCTAAGATAAATGAAAACATATGACCTCAAAATACTGGAAGAAAAATGTTCATAGCAGTTTAATTCTTATTAGCCAATAACTAGACAACTCAAGTGTTTATCAGTAGAATCGATAATCAAATTGTGGTATATTTACACATGGATGCTCAGTAATGAAAAGGAATGATTACTTATCCATGCAACAATATGAATAAATCTCAGACTAGTAGTGGTTTTTTGGCGTGGTAAGGAATTGATTTTGAAAGGACATGAGGGACTTTTCTGTGTGGACAAAGTGTTCTTAATTGTGATTAGATCATTGACTACACAGATGTATTCATTTGTCAAAAATTGTACACTTAAGTTTTTTTGCATTTCACGATACATATGAGGGACCCAAAAAATCCAGAATTTTTAAATAAAAATTATGTGTTTATTCTTACATCTTTAAACTTCATTCACTTTCAAAGTACTCTCCATTTTATGCAATACACTTACAGAGACATTTTTTCCATGACTCAAAACAGTTTTTGAATTCATCAATTTTGATGCCTTTTAGTTCTTCTGCTGCTTTTGTTTCACCTCTTCAACATCAGCAAAACGTTTCCCTTTGAGGACTTTTTTCATCCAGGGAAACAAAAGAAAAGTTGCTTGGGGCAAGACTGAGTGAAAAGGGAGGATGGGGTATAGGGGTCATGCTGTTTTGGATCAAAAACTGTTGAATACTCAGTGTAGTGTGAGCAGGTGCACTCGTAAATCACCTGTCATAAAAGGGGCAAACACATTGAAAGAATCTCCAAACAAAATTCACCGAAGCTGAACACTGTTCCACTGATACTGACAGGTTCCTAAAACACTTACCTAGCCATGGCAGCATGTACTACAAGGACCCCACCCTCCAAAAAGAAATTCTTGTTGTGAGGGGCTCCCCTTTGAAAGTTTTACTTAAAAAATATAAAAGTATAAAAATAATCAAACAGGAAGTGGAGAATTTTACATGTGACATACAAAGAGTAGATTATTAATAATCACTGAAGCTGAGTGATGATTACATGGGGCTCATTGTGCTATTCTGTTTACATATGTTTGGAATCTCCAAAATGAAACATTTATTTTATTTTAATGACTTCAAAATTTTTTGGTGCGAACAACTGTAATAAATCTGAGATCGAGAAGATCAAAAAGAATCAGGTAAGCAGGTGACTAAGTTAGAATCAATTTTGGACATGTTAAATTGTCGATGATAACTCAGTATTCATTTGCAGATGTATAATTTATAGAGTTCACAGGGGAGGTCGGTATTTAGATATGCAGCTGGAAGCCAATAGTATAGAGATTGTATTTAAAGACATGACATGGGCCGACTTTGGTGGCTCAGCCTGTAATCCCGCAACTTGGGAGGCTGAGGTGAGTGGATTGCCTGAGCCCAGGGTTCGAGACCTGCCTGGACAACTTGGCGAGACCTCATCTCTACAATAAATCAAAAACTAGCCGGGCGTGGTAGCGCACGTCTGTAGTTCCAGCTACTTGGAAGGCAGAGGCGGAAGGATCGCTGGAGCCCAGCGGGTGGAGGCTGCGGTGGCCAGGAGCAGCCACTGCACTCCAGTCTGGGTGATGGAGTGAGACTCCAACTGAAAAAAAAAAAAAAGACATGACACTGGTTTAAATTACTTGGGGAATGAGTATAGGTAGATAATAGTGGAAAACCAAGAGCAGAAGTCTGAAATTTGGAGAAAAGGAGATGATTAAAAAAATGCTTTAGTCAAAGAATAGGAAGCAAATCAGGTGAATATGGAATCCTATGAGGCATATAAAAAATAATAATAACTTGCCTAGATTCCAGAAAATCACATCCATGCTAGTTCAGGTTTTCTAAAGAAAGCAGGAAATATGAAATTCATGTCTGTTTACTGAGAAAATACTTTACTTTCGCAAAAGATTTGCCTCCTTGTGAGTTTCTTAGACACTTTTAAATCCAATAGAAACTGATGGAGCAATGCAATATAAGTTGATATAAGATAAAAATACATGTCTCATATACAAGAAGTTATGATCTTATAAAATAAACTAAGTTAACTCTCATGGAAGAACATTCACACACAGAAAATTAAATACTGGGCAAGTCACAATATAAGAAATTGCAGAAGGTGCTAAATAAGTAAGAAATAAATGGCCCAGAAAGTCAGGAATGCAGACTTTTCAGAAAAATTAGAGTTCAGTGACAATGAAGTTTGCCAGAAAAGGTTTGATAGAGCAAGTTTAGATAACCATTCAGAAAAAAATAGGTGTGAAGAAGAGAAAACATTAAAAAATAGCCTTCAAAATAGGAAAATGGTGAACAAATAAAACCCATATCATGCCCAAAGGATATTTTGGAGATGAGTATGTCAGTAATGTAATATGTAAATAGAACACAGAATGAAGACGAGTCTGGGAAAACGAGAAGATGGCCTCAACATGGATTGTTGAGTTTTGATTGTTGAGTTTGAATTTGATTGGCCACTTAAGCATTTTGATTTCTACCAAAAAGTTGTTCTTAGGCCCTAACTTTGAAGGCCTAGGTCACGACTGACCCTCAAGAAGAGATTAGGCAGACACCATTCGAGAACTATCAACCCTGACAGTGTTAAGAAGGGTTACTGGACTGCTAAAATCCCTGCCTATTGATTTTTCTACATAAATGCAGGGGAGATTCCATTATAAAACTTCATGAGCCAAGTTGAAGATGGCCACATTTCCATTACCCTGTTTTTCCTAAAACAAATAAAACTATTTGAGATTTTTACAATTTTCTCTTTTCTCCCTTCACTACAAGAATTTGACGCACCCTCAATTGAAAACAGAGTTGCTCCGTGAATGTTTCTATGCCATTCCTATGCTGAAACTTGATGAGGCAGAGCTGGAAATACAATGCAGTGAAGACTGCTGTCTTGTATCATAGGCCTGAGAGATAGCAATCCTGTGTTCCACCAGCCATTCTTTCCACATAGAAGATACTTCCTCTCCTCTTCACTTCCTCAAATTCTCTCTTCCAACAATACCAGCCAGAATATCTCTCCTCTGACCACTCTGAAAATTTACATTTTATTATTGAAATCATCTTGGCCATACACAGCCCTGTAAATTGCTTTGTGATTTTTCTCTTTCTAATTAGATGCTTATTACCTTGAGGGAAATAAACCACTACATCATATGTGTTTCACTTTTCCAAGGCTTTGGCCAGGCCTGGATAGAGAACAGCTGCTGGAAACATCTTTGTTGAATTGACAGAATTAAACTTGAGTCAAGAAAGTTCCACACAGGAGGAGGTCTTAACAAATAAAGAAGCTGAGCAGCAGCTGTTAGAAGTTATAACGTTAGCATCGATCTGAAGGTTGTTTGGAAGCTTCTTTCATTTTCTTGCTAATGGCATTAGGGGCTCTGCAGCAGATAACAGGCTCTGACATCAAGACCTTAATCCAGGCAGTCTGCAGAAGCCCTGACCTTCAAGGAGCGCAGACATTGATCAGCACTGAGAGGGTGGAGGGTCAGAGATTGAGAGTCATCAAACTATACAGAACTGCAAAAAAACAAAGTTGCTCATGCTATACTTTGGAAAAGGTCCATATTCAGTCCAGCCCAGGAAGAGGCACATCTGTAGGGAGCTCCTTACCAACTTGGCTTGTTGGCTTGTTGACACCCTGGAAATTCTTTTGAAATTTAACTGTGTTAAAGGGCCCTCCAGAAAAGGAGGGGAATGGGGATTCTGAGACGACATCAAATCTCTCTATTCTCACTCAATTCCTATTTTCATAGACCACAGGTGGAGGCTAAATCATTAAAATTTTCCTATCATTTTGAGATTCTTTCTTAGTCATGTTTCCCCTTTGGGGTTTTATTTATACAGGCCACATTTTCTGAATTTAGTGGTCTGGTTATCATGCCACCTATCGTTCTGAAAAACACTAGCTCAAAGCTAGGAAAGACAACTTATACACAAATGATTTTATCTGAAGCCACAAGTGTACTACCAAGTTTAGTCATTGTTGTTGTTGTTGTTGTTGTTGTTGTTGCCCGCCATCCCTATTGGGCAGTGTTGCCCTTTTGAGTCTCTGACAAGCTGGACTACAAAGGTTGACAAATTGCTCTAGGAGATTATCATTAATATGTATGAGTTCTAAGAAACTGAGAGGGAGGATGGGAGAATTCAAAATCTTATGTTATTGAATGTCTATTATAGTCAAGGATTGGGTGTTTTACATATTTGTATTTATTTAATTTGGTTTAGAAATTGTTCTACATCAAATTTAACTTTTTTTTTCACCAAGCAGTATTTTATTAAATAAAGTTTGGTAAAGTAGTCATGAAGGTCCATTTCTATTCTTATGTGATTTGTTCTCTCTCTCTCTCTCTCTCTCTCTCTCTCTCTCACACACACACACACACACACACACACACACACACACACACACACTCAAAATACAAAATAATTTACATATGGTTGGACGATTGAGTTTATTAAATGAGACTATACTAAAGGAGTAAAAAAGCAATTTCATTTATGGATTTAAAAGACTATCTCATAAAAGTTACATTTGTGGAGAAGGTATATTACATATTTACATATGTGTGTATGTATACTTTTACAGGAAATAAGTCAAATCACAATTTTTAACAAACTGTTCAAACTATGCTTAGAATACCATGAAAATGAAAACATGAAAGCCTCTCTTTTATTCATAACCATTATACCACCATTCCACTCTGAAAGCAGGCCAGACTAGTAGTGAACATAACCATAGACTCATGTGCAGAACTTCCACATGCCTATGCAAGAGGCTGCTCAAAGTACATGTGACAGCTAGGGGAAGGGAGTGACTAGGATGGAACTTTAAGTAATCTAAAAATTCCAAATTTGAAACTGGCCTTCCAGTTTTCTATTCAGTTATTTTCGTTAAGTTGATAGAATATCTTTCATTTTACATTATGTTAGCTTGATTTATAACTTTTAAATATTTTGACATATGATATATGTTTCTCCATTTGTGCTTTATATCAGACCCTGCCAATATTTAGAGGAGGCCCTAAATATAAAATATAGATTTAAATTTTGTTTAGATACTTCCAACTTGCTTTTTAAAAGACTTTACTTCTTCCATTTCTGGCCATAATGGAGACACAGAGACTGTATTTAACTTCTGATGTTAAACAAAAAAAAAAAAACTGGGAAAAATATATAAAACAACACTTTTCCAGGCGTTAAAAAACTGGCAGTGCAAAATGCTGATTCTTGAGAGAAGAGGGTCAAAGAGGTGAGCCCAACAATTGCCCTGGCTTTGTTCGGGAGGAACATTCCACACGGGGGTGAGGGAAAGCTTCCAAGCAGAACATTGGTGTCTCATTCAGTTGAGGAGAAAAAGATTAAAGTTCAGAGACTCTGAGGCAGCCAGAAGTTGCAGGGCAGAGTTCCAGAAAGGAAGAAAACATTTTTAAAATAATAAGTAAATAAATAAATAACAGCTTTGGAAATGTACATTTTTTTCCCCACTATGGTTGAATAATAAGACATGCTGCATATGGTGAGCAATAGGTCAGGTAAGGTGACCAGATCCCAGAAATAACACAAGACCTGTTTAAGTTCCTACCATAAATTGCTCAACCTGGGAAGGGAAATATTACTTATGGCATTTCGAGAAACTCCAGAGGGCCATATCACACAGCAGGCTAAACTCTCCCAGATTATAGGATAATCTAGACCTATCCTAACAAAGCAAGATTTAAGAACATCAAATTGAACTAAAAAAAAATTACTTGTCTACTAGAATAAAGAGCAAAGTTCTTTACAGAAAGAAAACAAATTCCATTTATCTAGCACTCAAAAAATTACATTACCATGAGAAAAACATACTTATAAACAGAAAAATTTAGACATAATTTTTTAAAAGATGAAATTAGTAGCCAAGAGCTTTAATATAGCTATCATAACCATATCCAAGCATGCTTTTAAAACCTGACTGGGAAGAGGAGAATATAATTGAACATGTAGAGATGAAAAATGCATTACTTGAAATGAAAATCTCACTGGAAAGGAAAACCAAAAATGAAGAAGACTTAAAAACATAGTTATAAAAATTATCCCAAATGAAACACACACACAAAAAATTTGAAAAAACAAACATAGAATATCTTTGACATGTAGGCCAATATTAAGTATAGTTGAATTGATAATTGAAGCTCCAGAAACAATAAGGAAGCTAGAAAATATTTGAAGTAATAATGCCAAATTTTTTTTAAATGTATAAAAAGTATCAACTCGAGACCCAATTACCTTATTAAAACCTAAGCAGAATAAATATGAAGAAAATACACACCAAAATACATAATAATTAAATCTCTGAAACTGAATACCAAAGAAATTTTAAAAGTATCCTGGTGGGGGAGAGGGAGATGGAGATATATACAAAGAAATGAACAAAGAGAATATAGTCACAAACTTTGTATAAAAATTATGTAAGACAGAAGTCAGTGGAAGAATATGCTCAAAGTGCTAATTCAACCAGAATAGTTTTTACTATCAATGTAAAATAAAAACTTTTTAGAAAAGCAAAAGGGGGGAAGGGCGGAGAAGGGAGAGAGAGAGAGAGAGAGAGAGAGAATGTGTTGCAGAAAAAACTGACCTGCAAAAAATATCAAAAGTTTTTCAAGGAAAAAGTAATAAGCCAGGCTCAGTGGCTCAGCCTGCAATCCCGCACTTTGGGAGGCTGAGGAGAGTGGATTGCCTTAGCCCACGGGTTCGAGACCTGCCTGGGCAACTTGGCGAGACCTCTTCTGTACAAATCAAAATGAGCCGGGCGTGGTAGCGCGCGCCTGTAGTTCCAGCTACTTGGACAGCTGAGGCGGAGGGATCGCCGAAGCACAGCAGGTAGAGGCTGCGGTGACTGGGTGCGGCCACTGCACTCCAGTCTGGGTAACAGAGTGAGACTCCAACTATAAATAAATAAATAAATAAATAAATAAATAAATAAATAAATAAATAAGAATAATAATAATTCCAACTGGAAGGTTGGATCCAAAAAGGAATTAAAATCTCCCAAAATGTTAAAATATTAGTACATATGAAATCTTTATTTCTGTGTTTTCTTAATGTTTAAAAATATTTGACAATTTACAAGGTAGTGAAGTATTTCTAGGTCTTATAATAAAGGTATAATTTTATGAAAATAGCACAAAAAAGAAAAAAATGAAAATATACTATAGTTAAAACTTTCATCATATATAAAATACCATTTGAGATAAATTATGATAAGCTAAAATCACATTTTGTTTATTCTAGAGCAGGATCAGTAAATTTATTCTGCAAATGGCCAGTAAAGATTTTAAGCTTTGTGAGTCAGTTCCTAGTCAATGCTGTCGTTGTGGCATAAACAGTTATGCACAATCTATAAACAAGTGTGCACTACTGTGTTCCAGTAAAACTTCAAAAACAGGTGTATGGTTTTTACCCATGAGTTATAATTTGCTAACCCTACTCTAAAATAAAGTGAAGCAGTACTTTTAGTTGATCAATTTGGGACATAAAATGTAATCGTTTAAAAATTTTTTAAAAAGCAGGAAAAAATGGAGAGAGATAAAAAACAGATGGAACTAATATAAAATAAACAAATGTTGGTAGACAATCCAATTGTATTAGTAACTTCACAGAAAGAAAATGATCTAAACTCTTCAAATTAAAAAAAGTTGTAAAATTGGATATAAATGCAAGACTATAACTACATGTTGTCTATAAGAAATCCACATTAATTTTAAAGACTCATGGAGCTATACTAATATGAAACAAAGTTAACTTCAAATGAGAAATAATGAGAAAGAACATTGTTTAATGATAAAGGTGTCAGTTTAACAAGATATCACAAACTTAAATGTACATGAACAAAATAAAAGATCCAAATGCATGAAGAAAAAACTGACAAACTTAAAAGTAGAAAAATTCACAATTATATCTAAAGCTTCAACATTTTGCTCAATAATTGATGGAATAAACTAAAAGAAAATAAAAATAGAGAAGACTTGAACAACTCTTTGAGACAACCTTTACAAATATGAACTTTAGAGCATTCCAACAACAGCAGAATATATGTTATTTTCATGTGCCCATTAATATTTAATAATATAGGGCACATATAGAGCTGCAAAACAAATCTCGATATATTTAAAAGATTTAAATCATATCGTTTTTTTCCTGAGCACATGAAATTCAATTAGAAATAAAATATATGTATTAGAAAAATATCATAAATGATCTTGACATCAAATAAAACATTTTCATATAACCCACAGTAAATAAAAATATCATATAAGAAATTAAAATATGTTATGAAATAAATAACATAAATATTTGTGTGATGCAGCTTATATAGATATTATGGATAAATATATAGTTTTATATGTTTATACCAAAAAGGCAGTGCATCCCAAAAACAATTCCAAAATCTTCAGAAGAAAATTTTTAAAAAAGCAATGTAAGTCTAAAACTAATTAAGGGGAAAAAAATAAATGCAAAAAGAAAATCAATGCCATATCAACTAAAAAAAAAGATAGGCATACCTTTCAGAAACTTTTTAAAAATATCAACAAAATTGATAAAACTCAGTCAAATATAATAAAAAATAAGAGAAAGACAAATTATCAGTATCAGTAATGAGTTCATCACTCAGATTCTATAGACAATGAAATAAAGAGATAATATTATGAACAATTTTATACTCATAATTGTATCAACTTATTAATAGATTAAATGGATGGATTAGTTGGAAAACAAAAATTACTAAAGCTCACTAAAGAAAGCATACAAATAGTCCTCTATCAAATAGTAGATAAGTGTTAGTGAGGATGTGGAGAAAACATAACTCTTACAATTGGTGGGAATGTAAAATCATGCAATTAATTTAGAAAATGAATTTGATATTTTCTCAAAATGTTAAACATAAAGTTACCATCTAAGCCATTTATTTTTCTTCTAGGTATATACATAAGAAAAATGCAATTATACATTTACACATAAACTTGTATGCAAATATTTGTAGTAGCATTACTCATAATAGCCAAGACATAGCTAAAAATAAAAACAACAAAAAATAATTTAACTGATTAATAGACAATTAAAGTATGACATTTTAATGCATTGAAATACCATTTGGCAACAAAAAGGAATGGTTTATATGTATGTAAATAGATCTTAAAAATATGCTATGTAAAGTAGTCACAAAAGACTACATATTTTATGCTGTAGTTCATATAAAATCTTTAGAATAGGCAAATCTATAGAGGCAGGATGAATGTGAATGTTTGCCTGGGCTGGAGATGAATAAAAGGGAATAGGGAATGAATATAAGTTTATTTATGGTAATAAAATATTTTAAAAATAGATTGTGATAATTATTACACAACTCTGTAAATATACTAAAAATCATTGAATTGTACAGTTCAAATAGGTGCATTTGTGGTGTGTCAATATCATATCAATAAACTGTTTAAAATTATTTTTATGCACTAGAAATGAAAACATTAAAAATGAAATTATAAAATGTCATTTACAATAGCATAAACACTTTAGGAAAAAGATTAACAAAATATGCTAAGATCTATCACTGAAATGTTACTATCACTGAAAGCAGCATTGCTGAGAGAATAAATAAATAGAAAGGTATACCATGTTCATGAATAGGAAGACCCAATATCATTAAGATGGTAGTTTGTTTCAAAAATATCAAAAGATTGAATTTAATTCCAATTATAGTCCCAGTCAGAAATTTTATTGAAATTGACAAGATTATTCAAAAATTTATATGGAAAAGGAGGGAAAAAAGGAGAATATATGCTTATTATAAAAGCTAGAATAATTAAGATAGTGTTTTTTAAGATAAGGATAAAGGTTAAAAAATCAGAATAGGAAAGCTAGAGGTAGACAAACATACACATAAATAATTGATTGATTTTGTAGAAAGATCATTACCAAGGTCCCAGGCTAGCCATGAGGTTGTGACTTACAAACTAGATATAGTTGCAAAGGTTTTAAAAGCTGAACTGATCATAGAATAAAAGTTCACAGAAAGAAGTTTGGAATTTGAAGCCTGAATGCAACCAGTTTGATGATCTGCTAAAACAAAAATGTAAACATTTTTCATTCAATTAAAATAAAACCCAGAGGCCACTGCCTTGCTAAGCAATGATGTGGCCATGTGCTCTTTAAGCTATGGCCAGGTCATGTTTTCTTAAGAGTTGGCCTCCTCCCCTCCCTTGGGGAATGGATTCCCTCTTTCTCTCTCTCCCTCTCCAATTTTCTTTCTAAATAAACTATATTTTCTAATCTAAAAAATAAAATAAATTAAATTAAATAAAACCCAGAGACTGATAGCACAATATTTAAATATTAGGATAGAATCCAAAATATCTTAGAACACTTTAGAAATTAGAATAGTTCAGTTTGTATGTGGAAAAACAATTAACTCATGCCAACACAAAGATTGCACAGATTTTAGACTTACCTGACAAAGATTTTCTAGTAGCTATTATAAGATATATCTGAAAATGTATATGTTTATTTGCAAAATTATGTTTTTTCTGATAGATATGTATCTCTGATATATATATAAATTATATATAAATATAAATATATATATATCAGAGAAAAAGAGAAATTCTCACAAAAACAATAGAAGATATAATGAATAACTGAATACAAGCCTTAGACCTGTAAAACATAATACAAACTCAATAAACACAATAGAAATATAATAAAAATTCTAGATAATTAAGTACTGTTGAAATAGCTCTGAAAAAGAGAAGGAATGAGGAAACAGGGAAAAATACAGGGGAAAAATAAACACAGACCTTAAGTCCCAATATTTCAATTATTATATTAAATGAAAATGATCTAAATGCACCATTTAAAAAATATAATGAAATAAAACATACTCATACAAATAATCAAACTAAATGCTGTGTGTATATAAATGCAAGAAAATTTCTTAAAGTATAACAGCACCGGTAATTAAAATAAAATAATAAAAAAGAATTGCCATGCACAGAGAACATTCTCACAAACACAAAGCTGGAATGGCTATATAATATCAGGCAAAGCAGTTATCGGAGCAAAATAAATTACCAGGGACAAGAGGGATATTAACTAATGATGAAAAGGTCAATTCTCCATTAATACACAACAACCTAAAATGTTTATGCACCTATTAAGACAGCTTCAAAATGTATAAAGCAAAAAAAAAAAAAAAATGAAAGAACAAAAAGACAAATCCATACTTACAATAGGAAATTCCAACACTCCTTTTCCAGAAATAGAACTAATAGACAAAAAAAATCAACAAAGATATAAAATAACTGAGTAATACCATCAACTAACCAGATCTAATTAACATTTATAGAGCATTCAAACAACAACAGAATGCATGTGAAACATTTCCCATGATAGACTATTCTGGATAACAAAACAAACCTTATAGTCTTTAAATAAACTGAAGTCATACAAAGAATATTTTCTGCTTATAATGGAGTAAAATTAGAAGCCAATGATAGAATGACAACAGAAAAATCTCTAAACAATTGTAAGTTAAACAAAATAATTTTTAATTATTCATGGGTCAAGGGAATCTAGAAAGTCTTCTGAACAAAAATGAAAATACAACCTATCAAAATTGTATAATTCAGCTAAAGTAGGACTTAAAGGAATTTTTTTTAAAAAATTTTATTAGAAAAGAATTGCCTTGTATCAGTAATATAAGTT
This sequence comes from Carlito syrichta, assembly GCF_000164805.1. NCBI lineage: Eukaryota > Metazoa > Chordata > Mammalia > Primates > Tarsiidae > Carlito > Carlito syrichta. The sequence continues at coordinate 45,364 of NW_007231560.1, read as the reverse complement.
TATACCTCAAGAGGCTATAAAATGAAGTTCAAAATAAGCACAAAGTATAAAAAGAGCAAAATAAATCCAAAATAAGCAAGAGAGAAATAATAGTGACTAGAACTGAAAACAAATACACAAAAAACAGAAAAACAATACAGAAAATTAATGAAATCAAAAGCTGGTTCACTGAAAAGATAAATAAAACTAACGAATCTCTAGTAAGAAAAAAAAGAGAGAGAAGAAACAAATTACTCTTACCAGGAATGAAAGGGAAAAATCAATAGAGATGTTCCTTATTTAGAGAATGGTTAAACAATTTGCACGTCCATATAGTGGGATGGTACACAACAATAAAATGGAACAAATCTATTTGTATATTAAAATTCAAAGAAGTGCTCATCAGAAAAAAAGCTCATTGTTGTTTAGCCAATTAAAAAAAATTGAATTTCACAAAAATATTTTACACAGTCCATTTTCAAAGAAATTTTAATGTTTACTTTCTCAAATTCTCACCGGTTAGATTACTATGTGTAAAGTGCTATATGCCCAATTGTTGCATATCTTTTAATTTTTGTATTAAAAGTAAAACCAAGTATTTTACATATTTAACTTTCAGTTGCATGTCCTTTATGTGACTTTATCTAAATTATTATCCCTGTCTTTTATCTTCAAATTGCCCTATTTTTTCTTTGCTTTATAAATTTTGAATATGATTTTAACATAGACTACAAATAGTTTTTATTTTTTACTTGCTCCCTTAATGGTTTTTTGATACATCAAATTCTTTAGTAATTTATAACATCTGTGTTCATATATCAATTGTGGTGGCCTTCCTTTCTTCAATAATCTAAAACTATTTTCTGCCAGATCACAAAAAAATTATGCTTTTGTGAGAGTATTATTTTTAATATTTCAGCTTATTGTCTGTAAGGAATGTATAAATGACACAAATATGGAAACTTTCTTTTTTCCAAATGAATTTCCAAATATCTCCAAACAATTGTTTCACAGTCTGTTATTTTCTATTCTGATTTGAAATACCAGCCATAACTAGATAAATTACCACAATAATATGACAAAGTTTATTTTGTTTTTTCTTGCACTCACCAATTCTGCACTAACATCAATTGTTTTAATTATTGAAGTGTTTTAGTTTGTTAATAGCTGGGAAGTTACTTTATCCTTCATATTATAGTTTTTTTGAAAATAAATTAGATATACTTGTACATTTTATCTACCATATGTACATGAGAATTTTCTTGTCAAATTTAGTAAAAAAAAAATATTGATAACCATTAAAGTGTGATGTGTGTGGGAGTATCAAATTTATAAATTACTTTGGGAAAATAGATATTGATATAATATTATATCTTCTCATCTAGAAACACAAAATAACTATTTATATAGATTTTTTTCCAAGTTCTTCATTGAAGATTTATAATGTTTATCTTATGTGTTTTATAATTTTTAATAAAATTATTCCTGTGTATTTTTTCTTTTACTTGTTTGTGTGCTTTCACAATTTGGGTTTTAAATATAGTCCAGTCCCTTTGTGTATTGAAGGGTTGTTGGCAGCATTGCTGGTTGTCCCCTACCCTGGTCAAGAGGGAAGCCCTAACACCCCATCCTTTACCCCTTGGTGTCCAGGCAGCTCTGTTGACGAATGCTGATATGTTCAGAAGATGTGGCATCTGAGTGGCGCACTCTCTTTAAGCTGACACTTTTTTCCCCTTTTACCTGCCCAGATCGCTAACAATTTTGCATTCATTTATCTTCTCAGACACTTTCCAGCTTTTCTTTCTAGCTGATCTATTATCAAAAATATCTTCTATCTTCCTATTACAGAAGCTATCATTATGGCAATTGCTATTTTTTTATGCCTCCTCACACTGTTATAAAGATGTAATGATGACATTATCTTGCTCTTTCTAATGACATCAATAACTCATAGCTATCATACTAATCATTAATTATTACAAATTTTATAGTATTTCACATCTACCTAAGACACCTAGTTCTGTAACTGTAGCTTTAATTGGGAACTCAGACAAGAAGTAGACCAGAGTGGGATTTAAGAACTGGGGAAGTTTTTGTGGAAGAAATGGGGTTGCAGCAAAACTGTGGCTATGATCTGAGTACATGAGTGGGGAGAGGAAGGAGGAAGGAGATATCAATTTATGTCTTGTGTCCAGGAGAATTCCTCAAGCCAGCCCCTGTTTACAGAGCAATCAAGATCAGTTCTCAGATAGAGTGAGTCTGGATCTTACCTTCAGGGAACACATTTGAATTGGTCTTGCAAAAACAAACATTTCATAATAACGCTTCCTTCCTCAAAAACCTTCAGAAGGTCCTGTCATCTAATTCCCACATTCCAAACTCAGTCCTCTTCAATCTTGTATCCAACGTTTGCCGCTCTGATGCCTGTATCCCACATAGCTTCGTTGTTTTCCCACAAAAACCCTTTGTCATCCCAACAGTTACACCTTCACCCACACTGTTCCTGACTTCCCCATCAGCTCTTCTGAATCTCTCAAATATCACAGAGGTTTTGAGTTCACTACAGTATGACCTCTGTCATTACTCAGATGTGTAACCGCTGCTCACATCCTGTTTAGAACTGTCCATTGAAACCAATGATTTGACAGGGAGTAATATGCACACTTTTCAAGTGCATATTTATTGTTGCATCTGTGAGGTTTACACTTCCTGAGGGTAGGGACCATGCATCAGTTTAGCGCTGTACACATGAGAAGCATGGCAATGTATTAAAGTGATACAAAACAGCATGTGTAAAAGATAAATGAAGAGAATATTTGCCAAACAGACAGGATGAGCAGTATTTTCTATGAACAAACAATAACAAACAGGTATTGAGTATTTACTAAATGATAGACTACGCTGAGTGATTTTTATAGTAAATAATTCAGTCATATTCTTGACAAATAACGATTGAACATCTACTCTATGCCAAATACTATTCTAAAAATAATTTTACACCAGAGAGAACCTCTGTCATTGTGAGTTTGCATTGTTCTTTTATTAATACTCATGGTGTTAATAACTACAGTAATAATAGTAAAAATAGCAATAGAAGGTCTCATTTTTTAGTGCTTTCTATATTTTTCAAGCATTTGTTCACAAAAGTGTCACAAAAACCCTAAGAGGTAGTTATTGTGATGATTTTCTAGAAAATGAGAAACCCAAGAAATAGAGTGGGCAAGTCACTTTTCTATAGGAACTCCTTTGAACATCTAAACATTGTCCTGATGTTTCTTATTAAAGATCAATGCACATCTGAGTCAGCCATGGTCCCTGCAAAAAGGTCAAAAGTCTGGATTGTACCCTTCAGCTTCTCTTTTAGTTGGTCTTAAATGAGGCTAAAAGAAGACACAAATGTTAATAGATCCCAATGATTTGGTTAAAAAAAAATGCAGTGTGTTTGTTAATTCGAGAATGTGAGATTGTTAAATAGAAAGAGTGGAGTTAGAGTGTGTCTTTGAAAAGTGATGTTAGCTTAAAGTGACAATGACGGTAGATTGGAATCCATGGCCACAGTGCTTTGCATCTCTTCCCAGTAAAGGACAGAGTCCATTTATTCAATGCTGGCCCTGGCCTAGCCTTTGTTCAACCAAATGGGGTGAAATGAGTGCAAGCTCTGGAACTATAAACATAAGAATCTGTAACTTCCATTTCTTTCTGGGGATGCTGCTGCCATCCTGAAGGAAGACTGAGCTGGACCACTGCATGATAAGGGATACATGGGGATAAAAGTCCAGGGCTGAGGTCCCAGAAATGTGAATGAGGACATGTTGAGCATTCGTATCATTCTAGCTGCACGTGACTACAACCACATGAGTGAGCTCATTTTTTTTTTTTTTTGAGAAGTTTCAGAGTGATTTATTGCACCAGAATAGATAATTAAAACAAAAATTCTGCAGTTAACATGTAATGTTTGGATATATTAAGAGATGCCCATCGAAAAGTATCTTGCCCACTCTCTACATCTCAGGTTAGTTAATTGCAAGTTAGTGAGCCATGCACCTCTATGACCCCCAAACTTGGTCCATGCTTTTCTCAACACTCCAGATCGCCATGCCTCACCTCTCTCACTAGGGCATCAGTTGCACTGAGCCAAGAAAGATGAAAAGACTTTATATAAAAACTAAACTGTAAAATGACATAGCAGCCCAGTATATTGAGTACATTACTTTCCTGAACCTCTACTGTGTTTGATCTCTTAATCAGTTAAATTATAGCTGTTATAACTGTGGTTATAATTTCAGATTGGTTTCAGAGAATCAGGATGCAGTAAGACACAAAGTTAACTCTTGACCCTGAAGCCCACTTCTGTGTGACCTGTAAATAGCTCTTGAAGCTATTCATTCATTTGTACATTCACTGGGCATCCACAATATTCAGAAATTTAGCTTGACCAAATTATATACAAGCATAAGTTTATATTCCCCGGGATGATTTCTGAGACCCACAACTCCCTCCTAGTGTTGAGGACCAGGGCTGTGTCCAGAGGGTCCAGAGAACTGGTTTTGCCAATCATCCCAGCTCTGCTGTGTTCCCCACTGTGATTCTCACCACACCTCCGCCTTTCCTACATGTTCCTCACAAGTTCCTCCTCCCCTGATACATGCTGCCTCTTCCCTCAATTTCCTCTCCTGGACCTCATTTTCTGCTGTTTTAACTTCCACATTTAGTTCTACACATGCTTCATCAATAAATCTTTCCTTCTCATTTATCTCCCTGAGGATCTCCAATTCTGTTTCCATCTCTCTGTCTCGAGACAGCTCCCCTTTTAGAGTGAATTTCGGTTTTTGGTAGAAATTAGATTAAACCTTTCTGGTTCTCTTCAATGGCATGATCCCATCTGTGTCATTGGCTGGTCACAGCTCTCTCTAGTTTACAAGATACTGTTTTCTAACCACCCAGCAGCAGGGTCCTTACCAATACAACATAAGAGCTAGGTTCATATTACTCTTTTTCACTCTATGGCTGTGTCAACCTATCTTTCAAAAGAAAAGCTAAAATTAAAGAAAAAGAAATGATACACCTAGACTCTTAAAATTTGTTTTGGATTTAATTCATAATTAATCAGTAATCAATCAAGTGTCAAGTATTGTCTGAGTATCTTAGTGTATAAAGATACTGCTATGTGCCAAGAAAGATACAATGTAAAGGAATCACCCATGCCCTCCAGGAACTTGAAAACACAGCCAAAGGGGACAGGACAGACACATGACAATATAGCTGATAATACAGGGCCAGTATATACTAAGTTTCAAATGACAAACCTATTGAAAAAGAAGTCAAAATTATTAAATCAACAACTGGGAACTGTAACATGAAGTCTAACCCAGGCTAATGTCTGCACATCTTTTTTGAGAAATGCAAACAAGTATCTTCTTTGGGCAAGTGAATCAGGAAAGGGCACCTCTTCCTCTGTCTTTGAATACAATTGCTTATCAACACCCAGCTTGGCAAATGGAGGACCAGTGGGACTTCTAACACCCCTTAGCTCCCCAACCTGAATCCTCCCTACAGGATACAACTTGTACAAACTGCCTGTGTGATGCTTCTGCCCTGAGCCCAGGAGGAGAATCCAAAGACGGAAGGAAGTGCAGAGGCTGTGAAATTTCCTGAAATGAAATGCAAATTGTTGTGTTTTGGATGTCTGTGCTTGTTCTCAGGAGAAAGACCACAGTTGTCTTTGCATTCCCAAGAAGCCCATGCCAGAAATACTTAAGAATCACAATTCCAGACACACAAACTTACATGACCCTTGGCCTTACAGTCCATGAACCGGGTTTTGCATTTTAATTTGTCAACCTATGAGCTAAATGATTTTCCTCAAGCTAATTAAGCATTCTTTGTTTTCTTTTGTTTCTTATTTCATGGTGTTTCATGTACATAGTTCAAAGTACTCTTAGTGGATTTAAGCTCATAATGACACAGTCTCACTCTGGTCAAAGCCATTGAATGTGCCTGAAAGCAAACGTTTATTTAACTCATGAGATTTCACTGTTTTTCTACTTTTCCAGAAAAGTTTCTGTCCCAAGAGCAAAATTATGGATCTGGGTAGGTCTACGACATTTTGCTGCCTCCTTCCAATTCTTTCTACATACTTTGTACTCCCTTTTCCTGAAGTCTGAAGCTTCCTTTTTAGAATTTCCATTTGGTTCTGTGCCCAAGGGTGCAACTACTCCTCCTCAACGACATCTTTGCAGGGAATGTTAAAAAAGACTTTGGATTCATGGATCCTATACCAGTCCCTTCTTCTTCATCTTTCACTCAGGTCCTTACTTCATAATCTATCCAGTTTAATTTATATGGAATTTCACTATCATCACTCCCTGGATAAGTTCTTAATTCCTTTTCCCTTCTAGTCATTGGGGAAACCCTCAATATGGTTAAAACCTCTTCTTCCACCTTTCTAGTGTCTGTATCTAAGCAACTGCCCAAAACCATTACAAGAGGAAGTAAAAATTTCTAACACCCATTTAAGAAACAATTTGGCACTATTTTAAACATGTGTCTACTCAATGAACCAGCAATTTCATTCTTAGGTAAATAACTCAGAGAAACTGCATACATACACTAAGAGATATGCATGGGAATGGTCATACAGCATTTTTGTAATAGCAAAAACAATGAAAATCTATACAGTGAGTAGAAATAGATGTTATATTTCTAAGCAACAATTTGGATGTAGCTAATAAATATAGTATGGGACAAAATTAAGTCACAGAAGAACATATTTAATATTTTTAAAGCTTAAGGCTAGGCAAAAAGGTAATATCTGGTTTAAGGCTGTATATGTATATGGTGACAATGTGTATACATATATAGTATACACACACTCACACAACACATATACCCACAAGTGTAGGATGGAGGTATAATTCAGAAGAACTGGTATATCTTCAAGAAAGAAGAGGAAGAAAGAGTCATGTAATTACTGGTAAGATTCATATCAACTTCTTGACTGGCTTCACTTTAGAAATATTACCACCCACTTCAGGTGGGCCCTCAATACTATCCAGAGACCCAATTACATTTCACTAGTCAGTTAACTCACCCACTTCTTAAGATGAATACATAATTTTCCTCCTTCTCTTTTTTTTAGCAATCCACCAGCATCTCTCCTCTTCACTCTCAGTTCTGAGAGTTTAAAAATTAAACTGAATATGGCCCAATTCTGAAACTTTTTCTTTAAAAAATTCCATATTTTAGTTTTACTTAGGTCAATTATTTTCTCTTTAGAAGCCTCATACAGGAAAAGTAAAGTTAATTTAATTGGTGGTTCATTCAAATTTGTCTGTATCTGAGGATTAGTGACTGGAGATGACACACCCTTCTGTTCTCCGTAAGTTCCAATCTATGGAAGAAATAGGCACAAGTAACCTTAGCAAAAACAAGACAAAAAACTTCAACTTTATTACTCACTTGAAAACAGTGATTAATAAATAGAGTTTCTGATAAACTATGCTGAAATGGATAAGGTTTGAGGACCCAAGTAGGGCATCACATTCTATTAACTGGGGTCAGTTGAGTCCACAGGACTGCATGAACCTCACTTACTCTCTAATTATAAATGAGGGGGTTTTGGAGGCCTGTCTTGGGAGGAGAGTCTCCAACAGGAGAGAAACAAACAGGTGAGAACCCACTGCCCTGATGAACAATCAGAATTCAAACAGGGACCAGGCAGAGTCAGGGTAGAACCTGTGCATTACTAACAACAAGTCCCAGTAAGCCTCTGACTCTCACTCATCTAATTGGTTGTTCTTCTTTCCATGGAGAGGAGTTAGTGAGAAAAAAAAAAAATGAGAAAGGCAATACTAACTACTTCTTCAATCTTCACAAGGAGGCACAAGGGTTGACAGAAAGTCCCTCATTTCTGGTTCAGGGAAAAGATCACTGGGACAAGGTAAAAAACTTCTTTCACCAGCCATTCCTTATTTTGTGCTTGTATTCATTAACTGTTATTTTAATTGTTATTTATCTTGTTTTCCCTAAGGTCTTTGAGCTCCTCTTAATATTATGATTTATAAACCCAAAGACCCTCGGGATTTTATCTGGATTTCAAACATCTTAGTCATAAATGACTTGATTGCCTATTCTTTTCTATATTGATAAAAATCACGGATGTGATATTCATGTCCAGAACAGAAGATTAAGATGTATATCATGTGGCAGGTGGAGCTGGTCCCACACTGTTTCCTACCAGTGACCTACAAATTCAGTTTTGTTAGATTTTATTACCTTGTATTTTATTAACTCCTCCATATGAGTGTGTTTTCTGTCCTCTGCGTCTTCCTTCTCAAATGGTGAATGAACAATTCTAATTAAGAAATATGGCTCATTGGGTCCTGGTTAACTGAGGCTTTCCCGTAAATTGACAAGTATTCCACCAGCCATTAAGGCACAAGGCACGTTCCCCAACATCATTCATAGTGAGCGAAGGACTTCTGTGCCTTTCTGCCAGAGCGTGTGTGAATTGCATCTCTGAAATAAATAGTGCTCAAACCACACTTCATTCTCCCAGCAGGGTTTGAGTTCCCTGTGACATCCCAACTTGGGATAGCAAGGGAGGAAATTATGGAGGAAATGATAGGCGGCAGCTGGAACCCAAACACTTGGTGCACATTTGTTAAGCACCTACTATGCCCAAGGAAATTTAATTCATTGGGAGGACAGGAGAGGAGGAAGACATGAAAAGATATAAAACACAGACCCCTGCCTTCAGGGAAATTTACTCTTAAGTTGAGGTACAAGCACTGCAAAAATCCCACAAAAGAATGGACTGTGACGAGTGTCATTGTGTAAAAGATTACAGAGATGGTTGAAAGAACTTTCAAGTTGGCCACCAGTCATTTTGAATCTCAATATAAAACTGCCCTCTCCACCCAATCCCAGGGATCCCACTCTTTGGAAGGGGCTCTGGTAGAGGTAATTATTGGTGAAATGAAGTGGAATGGTGCTGGGACATAGTAGCACAGAAGAGAGATAGGCAATAGTAATTCCTGTACCAGAATAAAAAATGATTTAAAGAGGTCAGAGAAACACCAGAATTTGCTAGAGAAGGAGGCTTTCATGGGAAGCATGATTTAGAGTAGAACCTTCACTGAGACCAAAATATTTTTTTTAAAAAGCCAAGAATTTGCATAATTTTCTTAGAGTTACAGATTGTGAAGTTGAAAGCAAAACTGCATGGCAAATATGAAAATGTAACTAGCTTTGTGGTTATGAATGGGTGCAACGTTCTCTTTGGGTGGGCTCCTGAAAGGAGCTGAATTTGTGAATCTTAAAAGGCAGGCACCCTTGATAGGTGAGGTTTAATAAAAGCACATGCTCACTTGTTTACAGTCAATTAGATTATGAAATAAAGCTTGATTGTTGACTTATTTGTATTCAATTATAATTGAAAGATTAGGAAGCATTAGGATAATAGCATTGCTTAAAAAATTAGTATAAACTTTGCTCAGGCTTCATTTTATTTTGGTTATAAAAATGAGCTAAAAAAAATCACAAAACTTAAAAATTGTTACCCCTTCCTCTCCTAAATATTTTCAGTTATAAGAGATCTGAGGATGATGCTACATGTTCCTGCTGGCCCTTCAGAAGCTATTAAAGATTACTAAGACTCAGGACAACATCAGGAACGACACAATTGAGTATTTTGTGGTGAGTATATTTGCCTAAGAGATCCTGTATGGTTTTATTTGAGAAGTGGGGAGAAAGAGGTGGTGTATGGTGAGCAGGGGGTAAAACAAAACAAACAAACAAACAAAAACCCCAACTAATTCAAAGCAAAAGGTTTTTTGAAAGTTAGGGCCTCCTGGGGCAACTGGCACATGTCACTTTTGTTTTGAAATGTCTGGAAGTGTTTTATGGAGTCTGTAGGGGTTCTTCACTGCTGTCCTTGACTTGGTTCCTGTTAGGCAGAACATGGTGGGCATTTAAGTACCTTACCTTTAATGGGTGCACAATTCGTGTTCATTGAGTGATTGCATGAATGAATGTATGAATGAGTAATAAAAAGCAAAGCACTGGGACCTAATCAGGCAGGAAATAAGGCCACATGAAAACTCTGCCTTTTGTTTATGGTCTATTTCATGTGGAAGAATCTTCTTTTTCTGATGAGATTTGGAACTAAGAGAAGAAATATGAATTCATCTGCTCCTATGCCACTTTCCTAAAGAAGAATTTCTCAGTAAATGCAGGTGATTCGTAGATTGTGAAAGAAGTAAAAGAAGGCATTGAATTTAGTGGAAATGACCTACTGTAGTTTCCCTTTTCTGTTCTTGTGGAGTCCTCCATGAAAATCTCCCTGTAAGGCACCACTAGACTGAGGGAAGAGCTTCAATGATTGAAATGGGAGTGAAACAGACCACTGCTCCAATAGTGAAATGAAATGGAAAGTTCAATTTTAAATTCTGTAAGGGTAGGATGAAGGGTAATATCCCTGCGTGATATTCTCAGCACCTGCAGTATTCTGCATTTGTTGAATGGTTTTTACAAAGAAGAAAATAAGGAAGGTCAGAAGCAAGGAAGATATTTTAGTCCTACATGAAGGAAATAAAATGTGGATCCAGACATTTTTACAAATCCATAGTTTCCTCTTTCTTTCTCTCCCGCACCTTTTCTTCTAGGGAAATTGTAATAACTTTCCAAATAGGGTGGTTATGGAGAGGGGTAAGTGACATTATCTCCATAACCAGTATTAACAACTGAACACTTTTTCTTTTTTTTTTAGGCCAAGATCTCATTGTGTACTAGTAACCTCAAGTCTGGAGACTCACTGTACTCCAGAAATCAATGAATAGGAGAATGTGACATCTTTGTATCTGCTTTGGTTGAGATCAGATTAGTTCCAGATTTGTCCCAGAGGAGTACAACCACATACAAATTTAGATAGGTTTCTCTTAACTGGCACTACCTCTGCTTGAAGGATCATTTCCTGGGCCTTAGAAAACATAAACACAGTCCAAGTGGTCCTGTCATAAAAGCTAAGCTTGCCCAGTATTCCACAAGCCTCAGAATGGAAAATGGATGATTATTTGAAAAGAGAAGCTTAAAACTCTGCTGTCTACTACCTTCTACAAAACCGCATCACTAAATCATTGGAGCAGGTTGCCTGTTGTCTTCTGTTTCATCTTCATTTTGTTATCCAGGGATAATTGAACTCCAAGAGGATGGATGACTCATTAAGACTTAGGTTTTTCCTGGCACTGGATTTTATAACTTTGTATCTCTTGTAAACCAATAAATCTTCATGTTATAACATTGAAAATAGTGTCAAAAGACAAAATTACAACAGAATTTAGTTTAAAGATCTTTACTGGCTTTTATTTGCAATTCTAGAATTGGGCAACACTTCATCCTGTAAGATAGAATGAGTGTTTCAATGAGCTTAGTTTGGTTTTATAGACAGAAAAGGGCTGAGAAAAGCAGAAAACAGAAAGCGGATTGGTTGTTTCAAAGTTACTTTTCTTGTAAAGTTTAAAGCAGAAGGGATTCCTTATCATGTTTGCTAAAATTCACTTGTTTGGAAATTTGGCTATTATCTCTGTCTTTCTCCTGATTTCTTGAGAAGTCAGATAAACAATTTAGTTCCTACTTGATGACATGGAACTTTACAGCAAGTGACTTCATTTTGATTTGCTTTGTTGAGTCTAGCACAGAATCTCAGCCAAAATTGTTGGTCTCCTATAAATTTTATTTACCAATAGCAATGAATCTTATGACATTAGAATCTAGAATTCAGTGGAGAGGCAGTTCATTGGCTTAACTAGCAATTGCTTATGTCATATATTAAATCTGGGCACTTGACTCTAGGCAAGGGTGATCATAACTTGTTGGCACTTACTTTATCACTAGATTTTACTAATAACATTTAACTTTCCAAGACCAAAGCAGATTACACCATTAGAGTAAAGGAGAAAAGCAGCTTCAATCACATTCAAAGCAGAAGGTGTTGCCAGTAACCTCTGGGTAAGAAAAGAAATATAAATGTTAGAAATTTTCACAAGAATTTCAAATGCACAGCTCTAAGGTCATTAATTTTAGAAGAAACATGGCAAACTGTATGAAGTAGGGAAAAATAATTCTTTTGAAAGGTATGTACTATACTCTGAGACATTGGAGAAATACAAAATTTTAACAGTACAGTAATCAAAACTATTGCGCTGTTTTAAAAATTATGGTAAGCTAAATATTTATTTTTAACATATTTTATACATTTTTGGCAAATGTTACTTGTGTATGATAAATATCTCCACAATGGAGACTAATGAACAGAGTTAAATGTGTAATTTATAACAAATGTATATATATATTTCTGCTTTTTAAATTATCAGTCTCCTCTTTAACATTCCAAGCTCAATTTCACTTGAATGCTTTCCATACACTATTCTTGGCTTCATTATAAGTCCTCTTTCAGCCACAGTGTGGCTTAAACCCTTTAGTTGCTAGTAAATACTGAAAAATAAAAGGCACCTCTAAATCCTGCTGTTTCACTAATTATCTCTTGACTTTTTCTAATCATTAATGGTGGCCATTCCAAACACAGGCTGTCATTAGATATTAAGGAATAATTGCACAGTGACTTTACGGGTCCAGGGAATAATGAAAGATTCCAGGTTGGCAGAACTTTTGTGGGACTGGAATTTTGGGTGCTTAGGTGAGTCAGGAGAAAAACAGGATCTGCCCTGTGGAAGGCCAAAGACAATCATGCAATGCAAAGTTAGAGAAAATGAAAGTTGGTTCTTTAGGACAAAGCAGAATTTAAAAAGGTGAATATAACTTCCATAGATAAAATCTTTGAGCTGCAAAATTCATTGACAGGCAATTATGCAATAATTTGTAGATTTGCTTTCTCTATTTCATAATATCTAAAATCTGTACTGGGAAATAGATGCTGTTTGCATATTTCTCCCATCCCCCTCATGTCCAAGGGCACATTTTTGAGTGGTGATTGGCTATGGTTGATGTCAGTCTTTAAGAGAGGAGAAGAAAAGTTGGAGCCAAGGTTAAGTAACAACCAGTTCCCAGGTATAGAAGCCTTTCTGGACCCTGCCCCCAATGGTATAAAGTTATCCAGCTATGGTGCTATCCAATGACTTTGATAATCTGACTTAATTGACCATGAGTCAGTTGGCTGCTGATTTTTTTCCCTGAAGACTTGAAGGCCTAGGCAGTGCACACTGAAATCCTGCTCATGAACAGAGTGCATCCACTGCTGTTTGCTGTTGACTGTTCCTAGACCTCTAGTCATGATCAACTGTCATTCTGAGGAAAGCAATTTTAGACAAGAACTTGTTGAGAACAGTGTGTTAAATTAAGTGTTGAATTGCAGAACGTCTGTTTCTTTGGTCTTTAGAAGCCAGGGTATTTGAATCAGTGTAACCCTTCCTCCTACTCCCCAAGTTCTCCCAGCTCAGATACCAGCTCTTATGAAAAACCTTCCCTTGTGTCCAAGTATGTTTATATGTCCCTCTCCTATGCTACCATGACATCATAGTAGTTCTCATATCTTTTTCTCATCAAGTGCTTGTCACCATCTCTCATAAGTGATTCTACTAAGAGATGAGTTTTAGTGAAGAAACTGGATCTTTTACAGGGTTGTATCCCTAGTTCCTAGGGCATGCAGTAAATGTTGGTTGACTCAAACCATCCCCATGGCTGCCCACTCACTCCATGCATCTAGCCATCTGACCCTGCCTTTATTCTGTTAGTTTACTGAAATTGTAGATAATAACACATGCTACTATTCACATGTACCACATAACCAGCCACAGTTTGCTCCCAATCTACTTCTTCCTCAAGTTCAGACTCACACGCCACCTCTTATACTGAGCCATGTCTGACTGCTCCAGGCCACAATGATGTCTCCTTCCTCTGACCTACAACAGTCAGCATTAGAAATTTATGCATCTTTCTCTTGTTTCTTTCTTTCTTTTTATTTTTTTGTCTCTGTCTCTCAGGCTAGAGTGCAGCAATGTGATCATAGCTCACTGCAGCCTTGAACTCCTGGGCTCAAGGGATTCTCCCACCTCCACTTCCTAAGTAACCAAGGCTCCAGGCATGTGCCACCACAGTAGGATCATTTTATTATTTATTTATTTATTCTTGTAGAGATGGGGATCTTCCCATGTTGCCCAGGCTATTCTCAAACTCCTAGGCTCACGCAATCTTCCTGCCTCGACCTCCCAAAATACTGGAACTGCAAATATGAGTCACCATGCCTGGCTGCAGTGACCTCTCTATCACACACTTTCTTCCACACAGTGTCTCTGGGTCTGATTTCTGTGAGCACCTCACACACAAAGTCCATGTCTTCCTTTTCCCTTTTGTTCCTTCTGTGTATAGAAGCTCTTAACTGGGCACAAAGAACACCTCCAAGCAGTACTGAATGGCATGAAACTATCCCCATCTAAATGAAGACATAAATCCTGGAGGCAAGCTTTGTGTCCACAGAATTCTACCTGTATCAGCACTAGAGAGGCTGATTCCCGTTGATGAATCAAGCCACTAGGCAATAGACGCAGGAGGGGATGGAAAGTAATTGGCAGAGGCAGAACTGTCCTTTTGTTATTTTGTTATAAATAAACTCCCACAGTGGAAACTTGTTAACCTCAGTCCTCGCCTTCACATCTACTTATATGCAAGACCTCCCTCGACAAATCAATCTTTACACTGCAGTGGCACTCTCTTGACAAGATATGTTTGGCTTAGCCACTGTTGATATTTGTTCTTGAAATCTCGGTTGTGTGGCATAGTACACTCTGAGAGAAGAAATGGAGACGCTTAGTTTATATGCACAGAGGACGGGCAAGATGCAAACAGAAAGAGACGGTCCACAGCAGGGCAGCACGAGTGGCAGGAGCTGAGCAGCACTTAATATGTTGTGATGTATTGAATCTATGAAACGCTTGTTCAATAGCTAGTCAAAGTAAATTTAGAAGGACACAGGAAAGGGATTTATTTTTTCATCACTGTAAAAATGTTCATTATATCTTATGCTGTTAGTCATGGTCTACTTGTGTCCTTTTGCGGTCCAAGTGCCCTTAGATGCCCAAACAGGACCACTGACAGAAATAGGTGAGGTTTGTTCAATACACACACACACACACACACACACACACACACACACACACACTCACAATTTTTTTCCAAGTCCTTAGAGAATCAAAGCTTTATGGACACTATGGGATTGTGCTCTATTTGCTGGATTTTATTCTCAGAAAAGAATGAGCTGGCGAGGTTGACACTGCCCCAAAGTAAATTGCTTGATCTCTTCTCTTCGCTTCTCGTGCATAACCTTACTGGAGCATTTCCCAAATTTTATGGAGATCATTTACAACATGTTTGTTTTGCTCCTCAGAGTGTTTGCAACAGAGACTGTTTTATTCATGTATGTTTCACAGTAAAGTGTCACAACGCCCAACACATAGGAAACCCTCCTGAAATGTTTGTTGAACAAGAAATCTTTATATCCATGAAAAATTGTATATGCAAGAGAAAAAAACAAAAAGGTAAACAAAAAATATTTTGAGCCAACCTAAGAGAAATGCAGATACTATTAGATTATTAATTAAATTTTAATTTTCCTGTAAGTAGTCCCCAGATAAAAACACTATTTTAACATCGTATCCTTGGCTAGGCTGTTGTATAAACACGTCCTGTGAGCCTAGTTTTATGCTTGATGTCATGAAAGAACAATTAAAATGGCCTGTGTTAACAAGGATGTGGGTGCCATCTGGTAAGACAAGGTTCATGGAAGGACCCAAAGCATGCAGTGCAGTTTGAAGATGGGCCAGATGAGGAGTGGGAACAATAGGAATCCAAGAATGTCAGAACAGGACAAGATTATATGAGCTATGCAATTAAGTATGACATTCAGGGGAGATAGAACTGCATTGCAGTGAAGTGCTAGTTGATAAATGACATGTGGGTAAGCATTGATTGAACCATGCTGCTATTTTATATAAGATCCAGGATGGGAATGTTAGATATTATTTCTTACAAAGGAAAAGCTCTTCAGTGCTATTGGAAAATCCTTAGATCATCAGGGTTCCCTTAGGTTTATCAGTGAATAAACTCATCTTATAAAAGACAGTCTGGTGTTCTGTAAAGGAAAAGTGTGCTGAGTGTAGAGACCTTGATGTTAGCCTTCAAATCTACTTTTAGCTGCGTGACCTTAATAAGGCTGGTTAACCACTCTCTGAACCCCACTTTCCTTTTTTAAAATGTTGGCATCAGGAAGAACCTGCCCAGACTTCACCTCAGGACAGGAAAAGACTTAAATTGTGAAAGGAAGATTACCTGGATAAAGATAAGAAGTTGCCTCGTCCTTTGGCCTTTATCAGGTCAAGACTTGGATGACAAGGAAAAAAAACTGTATGATTCCTGCTCTTCTGCACAGGTACTAATTTTTGAGGCATGTGGGACACTGTCTTTCCCCCCTCGATTTGTATTTCCTTTCGGTAGCTAGAAATGCCTAGAAAAAAGCTAAGCGTTTATGCACGTACTTTTTTTTTTTTTAATGAGTTGGAGTCTCACTCTGTCGCCCAGACTGGAGTGCAGTGGCCACTCCCGGCCACCGCAGCCTTGGCCCGCTGGGCTCTGGCGATCCTTCTGCCTCACCCTTCCAAGTAGCCGGAATTACAAGCATGCGCTACCACGCACAGCTGATATTTTTTTATTTATTTTGGAGATGAGGTCTCGCTGCCCAGGCAGGTCTCGAACCCGCAGGCTCAGGCAATCCACTCACCTCATACCCCCAAAGGCGCGGGATTACAGGCTGAACCACTGAGCTCAGCTTGCACATACATTTTAACGAGGAGAATGGGATTCTCCAGAAGCAGAACATCATGTATGTGACACAAGTTTGGGGAAGTATTAGAACAACTTGGATTCATGGATACATTGCCAGTTTTATTTTTCTGTCAGCCTTTCAATTTAGAAGGTCACAAAGACAACATGAGTTGGAGCAAATTCAGATTCTGCTGTAGAAGTCTGCCATAAACGCATGTCTGATAAAAAGCAGAAACTGGAGTTGAGATGGTTTAGAATAAGCCTAGAGATGCCTGAAAAAATGAGGATTTAGAGCTAGTTCTAAAATATGTGGCAAACCCTACCTATTTAAAGATGAGCAAACCAGAAAAAAAAATAGAAAATAAGCAAGGAACCTAGATGGAAAACCCTCTAGAAATTACCTCCTGTACAATCAAGAAATTGACTATCTCAATAAGATACAAGAATGCATGACCTCTTCTAAAAAGAGCAGAGGGCCTTAAGTGGAAACAGCCAGGCTAAAATGCAAATTCTGCAAAACAAAAGAAAGATTGATAAAATAATCCATGTACATAAGGAAATAAAAATAAAATTACAAAGCAGGGCAAAGCGTGTAAAGAAAAGAATGGATTTAAATGGCAAGGGAGTCAATCACTGATTTAAAGTATAGACTTGAGAAACTACCTCAGATGGCAGAGACCAAAGTCTTGAATTAGAGCCTGATTTACAGAAATAACCCAAAATGGGTCAGAAAAGCACAGATACAAATATTTCCAAGCAAGAAAAGAACAATGACACAGAGGAAAACACCAAAGCTATACTAGGACAAGTCTTTAGCTCTACAAAGCTGTATAAAAATGGAAAGATTCACAGGTTTTAGGGAAAAATCAATTAAAAATCACATTTAGATTCATATCCAGTAATTTTCATTATAATTACAAAGCAATAAAATATATAAAACTGGAAAAGTAAACAGGCAACATTCAAAGATATAAAAATTATGTTACCTCACACTCATACTTGCAAAGCAAAATGCTGGGGGAGGAGGAGGTTTACAGATATGCAACATAGTTTTGAGAAGAAAATTTTGAGAACCAAGAACTTTGTATTTGACCAAGTTGTCATTCATTCATTTGTAAAAGCCTTCTCAGATATACATGTAACCTCCTTGAGTAGAAAACAAAGTCTTAGAAATGTGATACAACCTGAAAATAATAAATAGAAAAAGATGAAAAAATAATGGCAAAGCCAATTAAATGAAATTTAGTCAAGGACTGCTGTAGTTATAAAACAAAGTCCAAATATTAACAACTTCTCTAAAAGCAAGATAAACCATGTAAACAAGATAATTTAGTAATAATAATGATTGGACTGATTGGTTTACTCAGGCTGCTAAGACAAAATACCATAGACTGGATGACTTGAATAATAGAAATTTATTTTCTCTCTGTCTAGAACTTGGAATTCTGAGATCAGCGCATTAGCATGTTTGAGTTATGGTAGGGTCTCCTCCTGGTATAGACATTGACTTTCTATGTCCTCACATAACTTTTCCTCAATGTGCACAAATGAAGAGAGAGATACCTTTTCCTCTTCCTCTTTTTGTACAGCCAACAATCCTTTTGAATTAGGACTTCACTCTATGACTTCATTTAACCTCAATTACCTACTAAAAGCCCTATCTCCAAATACAGTCACATTGGGAATTAGAGCTTCCACATATGAATTTGGGAGGCAGACGCAACTCAGTCCATAGTAGTATAAAAATTAAACCTTGTAGTATTACATTAAATATGACTAAATAAGCCAGGCTCTGTGGCTCAGCCTGTAATCCCTTGCCTTGGGAGGCTGAGGTGAGTGGATTGCCTGAGCCCGCAGGTTCGAGACCTGCCTGAGTAACTTGGCAAGACCTCATCTCTACAATAAATAAAAAATTAGCCAACCGTGGTAGTGCACACCTATAGTTCCAGTCACTTGGAAGGCTGCAGCGGAAGGATCGCTGGAGCCCAGCAGGTCGAGGCTGCGGTGGCCAGGGGCGGCCGCTGCACTCCAGTCTGGGCGACAGATTGAGACTCCAACTCAAAAAAATAAATAAATAAAATAAAAAAATAAATATGACTAAATGAGAATATCAAAACCATATTATATTTCATAACTTATAAATGATGAGTCAGAGTTTCTTTTTAATATTAAAAATTAGAGAAACATGAATTAAATAATTTTGAACAAAGTAAAAGTGATTATTGGTCATGAAGAAAACATTCTGAAATACATGAGAATTAAAAAAACAAAAATGGTACATATAGCAAAAGTTGGAAAACAAAACCACGGATAGATAGATAAACTAAGCCACCAGGAAAATAAAAAAAAATGTACATGGATGTAGAACAACTATATAATTATAATTTCAGTGGGGGTAAGTTCTCATATCCAAAATATATAAACCTATATGTATTTTGAAAAAAATATTATATAATGCTTGTATAATATTCTTTCATGTTAAGACAAAAAAATTGAAATTAAAAGAATAGGTCAAGGCATATTAATTAAATTAAAAGAAAGTGAACACAGGAATGATAATAAATGAATTCCTAAAAATCAAAGAATTATTCATAATAATAAAAATAGAATTCACAGTAAAAATACACCTAAGGGGAATTAATATACAATACAGCAGGGCATTGACACATATCAACCAAATTTTCAAACTACAAGAAATATCTCACAGCAATATAGTTGCCTTGAGAGAGTTTGACGACATGTATAATCTCTCATAGTTGGAAAATAATTAATAAATAGAAGCAAATAAATAGACAATATAAGAATTATAACATCTGCTTTCATAAAGACAGCAGATGTTTCATGCACAAAATAAGGGAAATATACCGACTTTTACAGCAAACACTGAACATTTGCCAAAATTGATCATGACAAAGATTTTATGATTTTCTTACTTGTATTGGATAAAAGATACAATATGGCAATAAAATAGTTATAATGTTCACTGGTTATCATTCTGTCTTCACAACGTGCCAAGAAATATGCCAAATGCTTCATGTGCTTTAGAATTGTTTATGTTTCTAATAAGTATGCTATGAAGTTTATGCAATTGTATCTCCATTTTACATATGAGAACATTTAGTCTTAGATTAAATATTTTGTTTTCTGAGTTTACGTGGCTTGTCAGATGTTAAAATCAGTGGTTCTCCAATTTAGGGTGCATCAGAGTCATGCAGTGGGCTTATTAAGCCCACACTCAGAGTTCTTGATTCAGAGGTTCTGGGATGGCGGCCAGTAATTTACATTTGTAATTGTTTTCAGGTGATGCTGATGCTAGAATTCTAGGGCCCTACACTGGGTCAGGTGAATGCCAAGGAAAATACCTTCACTCTACTGCTTTGGAAAAGAAGAAATTGCAGAGACCAGGTTCTGACCACAAAAAAATGCAATAAATTTAGAAGTTTATAATTAGCAAAGCTGAAAAAAAGTGCTTGGAAATTTAATTAAAAATAAAAAGCAATCATTCCCAAGTTAATAAATTTAATGCATTTCCAATTAAAATTCCAATTGGATTTTTTTTCTTTTAACTCAACAAAATGACTCTAAACTCCATGGAGATAAATAATAGAAAATAATAGTCAAGAAAAATTAGAAAAAGAAGAGTAATTTTGGAGGACTTGCCTCACTATATAATAAAACACTGTAGATTTCCATACAAGATTGCATATGAAGTAGGTTCTCAGGTCATGCTTCTCTAGAATCTCCACTGAAACACTGAAATTAAAGTTTTGCAGTATGATGAGGCCTAAGCCAATAACAATGGCAAGGAAGGACAGCACTAAAGATGAGAGACTACAGGGATTTGGGGAAGTTTAAAGTGGACAAAAATAGATCAGCAGATAAAATCAGAGGAAGGAAATCCCCATGACCTGACAGAATCCAGAGAGGGCTGAACTACATGGAAGGAGTCTGCTTTTAAGGATCCTGAACACAGGAGCTTTGGGCTCCATGGAGAAAGAGATGCTAGACAGCAAGTGTGAGAGTTGGGACTGTCAACAAAAGACGCACTGGCATCCAGTTCCTGAACAAAACCCAAAACCCACAGGTCATAAGAGAGAAGATAGACAGGTGGGACCTTATTAAACTGACAAGCTTCTGCAAAGCCAAAGAAACCATCGAGAGAGCAGGGAGACAGTACAGACTGGGAAAAAGTATTTGCCAACTCTAGTTCTGACAAAGGCTTAACATCCTGGATCTACAAGGAACTGAAACATACTGAAAAGAAGAAAACAAACAACCCCACTATAAAATGGGCAAAAGATATGAACAGACACTTCACAAAAGAAGACATCCGAGCAGCCAACAAACACATGAAAAAATGCTCAACCTCACTAATCATCAGGGAGATGCAAATCAAAACCACACTGAGATACCACCTAACTCCAGTCAGAATGGCAGTTATCAACAACTCAAAAAATAACAGCTGCTGGAGAGGGTGTGGTGAAAAGGGAACACTTCTACACTGTTGGTGGGAGTGTAAAGTAGTGCAACCTTTGTGGAAAGCAGTGTGGTGATTCCTAAAAGCTCTAAAAATCGACCTTCCATATGACCCTGCAATCCCCCTACTGGGAATATACCCTGAAGAACTCAAATCACTCTATAAAAAAGATACCTGCACACATATGTTTATCGCAGCATTGTTCACAATAGCAAGAACCTGGAAACAACCATGCTGCCCATTAAAAGACGACTGGATTAAAAAAATGTGGTACATATACACGATGGAATACTATACAGCCATAAAAAAGAACAAAATCATGAATTTTGCAGCAACCTGGATGGAACTAGAGTCTATAATACTGAGTGACCTCTCACAGAAACAAAGATCTGAGTACCACATGTTCTCACTCATATAATGGACCTTGAACATCCAATGTAATACTATAAGAAAATGACTGACGGTACTAGGAACTATGGGGAGGGGTGGGATTAACAGTAGCAAATATCTGTCTGGGGATAGGAAAACACCTCTTATCAACAGGGTGCCTGAATGAAATGTAATTGCACACCTAAACTTTAACTGTACCCCACAAAACCATAATAAAAAATATTGATTAATTAAAAAAAAAAGACGAATTAAAGTTCTGTGACTCAAGCAACTGAACCGAGTAACATTTCCATCCCTCTCCATGTCCACTATTTTCTCCTCTTCTTCCTTGAGTTGGAGAAAAGGCAGGCTAATATTTTATCCCCAGACACAACAATAGAACATTGTTCTCAACAGAGAATGGAATGAATGGTTGAAGACACATAGAGTGGTAACGTTGACACCTTGGAGTGAATCCTGGCTTGCTCCGACATTTGAGGGCCCTCAACTTTAGTTAGCACCATCTTTTTAAGGAAAATCTAGAAGAAAGTTGTCTAGAGAAATTGAATAACCTAAGAGACAAAACATCCAATATCAGTATGTGACACCTTTCTAGAATAACAAATCATAAAGCAAAATCTCAGCTCTGGTAAAATCAGGGAGCAAAGCAGGAGACTGTGGACCCAACCAAGGAAACCATTCAAGATATATCCTAGGCTGGCAATCTTGCAAGCAGGCCTGGAAAAGACATAGACAAGGATAGAGCAAAAAAAACCCAGGGGTCTCCACAAATGAAAATGAGTGGGAAATAGTGGTAATTGCTAAAATAATTACATAGTGGAGATTTTGATTTTTATGAAATGATCATTAGAAGGAAAACACTTCAAGGGGAAAAAAATCCATTAGAAACTCCAATTAGAACAAATATACACAAGAAACTAAATGCATCTAACACACACTAAGGGGATCTGATGCAATCAACGTTGACCAAAGAAAAAATAATACAGCCAGCCTTGACTGAGGTGCATAACATAGTTACCTCACTGGGACTATGGTAGTGGGAGGTTGGGAAGGCTGGAGGAATGTAGTAAAAAAGAACTATCCTCCCCAATAGCAGGAAATTATTAGATAATGTCTAAACTTAATGAACTAAATATGGCAAATGTGTTTTCTTTGAGACTGGAAGCTTATAAGAAACAGACTTTTGGCTGAGCTCGGTGGCGCAGCCTGTAATCCCAGCACATTGGGAGGTCAAGGCGAGTGGATTGCCTGAGCCCACGGTTTCGAGACCCGCCCAGGCAACTTGGCAAGACCTCATCTCTACAATAAATCAAAAACTAACCGGGCATGGTAGCACACGCCTGTAGTTCCAGCTACTTGGAAGGCTGAGTCAGAAGGATCACTGGAACCCAGGTGGAGGTTGTGGTGGCCAGGAGCGTGCCATTGCACTCCAGTCTGGGCGACAGAGTGAGACTCCAACTCAAAAAACAAGAAAAAAAAGAGGAAAAAGAAACAGACTTTTAAAGAGCTATAATTGACTGCCTCTGGAGAACAGAACTGGGAGATAGGCTATATTTATTAGAAATAGTGCTTTTTTTTTGGTGAATGTTTTCTTTTTCTTCAATGATTCTTGTTACTTTAATATTTCCTTGCAAACTAAAAATCTACTTGATTGAAAAAATTCATTGTATTTTCATGAGTATCATGTTAATTCTTAGCTTGACTTAGGAAAAATTTCCATGCTTATTGTGAGTATTTCCATCTTTCCAAGTCACCTTCTGTGTCCCTCGGAAGAGTGTTGCTACGTATTTGAAGAAACACACAGAAAAGAGTGAATGAAAACAGAATTTAGCCAGGCTCGGTGGCTCAGCCTGTAATCCCGCGCTTTGGGAAGCTGAGGTGAGTGGATTGCCTGAGCCCACGGGTTCGAGACCCACCTGGGCAACTTGTCGAGACCTCATCTCTACAATAAATAAAAGATTAGCTGGGCGTGGCAGCGCACCCTATAGTTCCGGCTACTTGGAAGGCTGAGGCGGAAGGATCGCTGGAGCCCAGCTGGTCGAGGCTGTGGTGGCCGGGAGCGTGCCACTGCCCTCCAGCCTGGGTGACAGAGTGAGACTCCAACTCAAAAAGAAAAGAAAAGAAAACAGAATTAAAGCCATTAAATTAGACTTCATATGATAAATGTCAGATAAAGGGCCAAATAGATCTATCATCCTCAGTAAAAGTAAACAACTAAGTAGGTGAAACATATGCATGGTTAGAAAGAAACAATTGGTATGGATCATAAAATAAAATCCAAACCTTTGTGGAAAGAAAAATGCCTGCAACAAAGTGACTTGGCACTGTTGAGAATATAATATAAACGAAGGCAAACCAGGATAATACAGAGGCTAAGAAGGATAAGACAGCAGGTATCCATTATTAATGATAGGCAGAGTTGAATTCAAGGTAGAGAATTCAAGGAAACAGAAAAAAAGCCACTTTTTAATGGTTGTGTGATGAAGAGTCAGATATGTAGAGAAACAGTTTTTATTCTTTATGTACAAAGCACAGAGCAAAAGCCCCTGGTAATGTACAAGGGTATATGAGGAAAAACACATTTTTAGCAGGAACCATAATCTACCTTTCCAGTCTCTGAGGGCCACATACTCTACAAGCCAGCAATTTCTCTTCACCATGGTTGCACCAACTGCTCGCTCAGTAAATGTACAGGAGGGTTCCTGTAAGCCTATATCATTCATCACCAAGACTTAGGGTTTCCCAGCTTTACTTTTTCTACTGACTCTAAAGGTATAAAATGGTATTTCACATTTTGTGTCTTTTTTTAATATTCTCTGTTTTCCAATGAATTTGGGTAATATTTGATATGTATTTTCAGTCTTTCGGATGACTTGATCTATAACTTTGAAAATGTCTGTCCTCTGTCTATTTTTTATTTAAATTACTAACTTTTCTAATTGATTTGTGAGAGTATTTATGTATTCTAGATATTAATTCATGGCTAGTTTCAAATGTTGTAAATATCTTCTCCATTTTGTCACTTGCTCTTTCTTTTTGCCTACAGTGTCTCTCATTAAATGGAAAAACAATGTTAATTTCATTAAATTAGTCATTTCTTCCTTAAGCATTGTTTACAATTTTTTTTAACTATTTAAATAAACTTTATTCGGATGTAACTTATGTACAACAGAATATGTTCATACTATTGTACATGTCAAGTTGTGACAAATAAGTAAACATGTGTAAGCACCACCATAATCAATACATAGACATCAACCTGAGGGGTTCCTTTGTGCCCCAGTGCAGTCACTCACTATTCCCGACTCTGAGCAATATCCTGATGTGGTTTCTTTTGCTGTAGGTTTGCTTGACCTCTCCAAGGAGTTCAAAAGTAACGACTCATACAGAATGTACTACTGTGTTGTGTGTGTGTGTGTGTGTGTGTGTGTGTGTGTGTGTGTGTGTGTGTGTGTATTTCCAGACTCTGTACTGGTCTGTTAATCTATATGTTAGTCCTTAAACAAAAAGTAAATTCTTGATTAAAGTAACTTTGTAATAAACTTGAAATCAAGCAGTATTTCTTCCGGTTTTGTCCTTTTTCTAAAAGTAGTCTTGGCTATTATTAGTCCTTTGTATGGGCATATAAATGTTAGAATCAGTTGGTTAATTCATACAAAATCTGCTGCACTATTGATTATGCTTGTTTTGAATCTATACACAAATCTAGGGAGAATTAACATTTTAATGTTTAGTCTTCTGATCTAGGAATATGCTATATCTCTCCATTTATTACAAGTCTTCTTTAATATCTTTTTGGAGTATTATACACTTGTTGGTATATTAGTTATGAACATATTTTGTTAAATCGATCTTTAACTACCTGTTGTTTTTAATACTATAGTAAATAATGCCTACTAGTTTCGTTTTCCAATAGGTCATTTCAAAAATATAGAAATCCAGTTGTTTTTTTTTTTAAGTCAGAGGCTCATTCTGTCATCCAGACTGGAGTGCAGTGACATGGTCATGGCTCACCACGGCTTCAAATTTCTGAGCTCAAGTGGTCCTCCCACCTCAGCCTCCATCCAGTGCATGCCATGACACCCAGCTAAGTTTTAAAAATGTTTTGTAAAGATGGGATCTTGCTATGTTGCCAAAGCTAGTCTCAAACTCCTGGGCTCCAACAATCCTCCCACCTTGGCCTCCCAAATTTTTGGGATTACGGGTATAAGCCACTATGCCTGGCCTCAGTTGATTTTTTTTTAATCAATATTTTTTATTATGTTATTGTAGGGTACAGTTAAGGGTTAGGTATACAACTATGTTTCGTTCAGGCACCCTTGTTGATAAGAGGTGTCTCCCCCTCCCCAGACAAATATTTACTACTGTTAATCCCATCTCCCTTCCCTTCCCCCACCATAGTTTCCCACCACTGTCAGTCATTTTCTTATATTATTACATTGGATGGTCAAGGTCCACTATATGAGTGAGAACATGTGATACTCAGATCTTTGTTTCTGTGAGAGATCACTCAGTATTATAGACTCTAGTTCCATCCAGGTTGCTGCAAAATTCATGATTTTGTTCTTTTTTATGGTTGCATAGTATTCCATCGTGTATATGTACCATATTTTTTAAATCCAGTTTTCTTTTGATGGACAGCATGGTTGTTTCCAGGTTATTGCTATTGTGAACAATGCTGCAATAAATATTTGTGTGCAGGTATCTTTTTTATAGAGTGATTTGAGTTCTTCAGGGTATATTCCCAGTAGGGGGATTGTGGGGTCATATGGGAGGTCAATATTTAGAGCTTTTAGGAATCGCTATACTGTTTTCCACAGAGGTTGTACTAGTTTCCACTCCCACCAAGAGTATAGAAGTGTTCCCTTTTCGCCACACCCTCTCCAGCAGCTGTTATTTTTTGAGTTATTGATATTTGCCATTCTGACTAGAGTTAGATGGTATCTCAGTGTGGTTTTGATTTGCATCTCCCTGATGATTAGTGAGGTTGAACATTTTTTCATGTGTCTGTTGGCTACTCGGATGTCCTCCTTTGAGAAGTGTCTATTCATATTTTTTGCCCATTTTATAATGGGGTTGTTTGTTTTTTTTCTTTTCAGCACATTTGAGTTCCTTGTAAATCCAAGATGTTAAGCCTTTGTCAGACCTGGAGTTGGCAAATACTTTTTCCCAGTCTGTAG
Source organism: Carlito syrichta (assembly GCF_000164805.1). Classification (NCBI taxonomy): domain Eukaryota; kingdom Metazoa; phylum Chordata; class Mammalia; order Primates; family Tarsiidae; genus Carlito; species Carlito syrichta. The sequence continues at coordinate 18,508 of NW_007231560.1, read as the reverse complement.
GGTGTCTCTCTGATCTCTTGATGATTTCTTTGGCTTTGCAGAAGCTTGTCAGTAATGAGGTCTCACTTATCTATCTTCTCTCTTATGGCCTGTGGGTTTCAGGTTTTGTTCAGAAAGTGGATGCCAGTTCCAATTTCCATGATGGTATGTCCTTCATTTTCTAAGGTTCTTATGGATTGAGATTTTATATTTAGGTCTCTGAACCATTTAGAGTTAATTTTGTGTATGGGGATAGATAGGGGTCCTGTTTCAATCTTCTGCATGTGGTCAGTCAGTTTTCCCAGCACCATTTACTGAATAGGTTCTCCTCTCTCCAGTGGTAGGTGGTGGAGGCTTTGTCGAAGATGAGTTGATTGAGAACTTGAGGTTTTGCTTCTGGAATCTCAATTCTATTCCATTGATCTATATGCCTGTTCCTGTACCAATACCAAGCTGTTTTGATGATTGTAGCTTTATAGTAAAGTTTGAAGTCTGGTAATGTGATACCACCTGCTTTGTTTTTTTTGCTGAGGATTGTTCTGGCTATTCTTGGACGTTTGTGTTTCCATATGAATTCCTGTGTTGTTTTTTCTAGGTCTAAGAAGAATGTTGCTGGTAATTTGATGGGTATTGCATTAAATCTGTAGATTGCCTTAGCTAAGGTGGACATCTTCACAATGTTGATTCTTCCAATCCATGAGCATGGGATATTTTTCCACTTGTTTGTATCATCTTTGATTTCTTTGAGCAGTGTTTTGTAGTTTTCATTGTAAAGGTCTTTCATGTTTCTGGTTAGGAAGATGCCAAGGTATTTCATTTTTTCTGTGGCTATTGTGAATGGATATGTGCTTTTTATTTCAGTTTCTGTTTCTTTATTATTGGTGTACAGAAATGCGATTGTCTTTTGCACATTTACTTTATATCCTGAGACTTTCCCAAAGTCCTTTATCAGTGTAAAGAGGTTTTTGACCCATTCTCTTGGGTTTTCAAGGTACACGATCATGTCATCTGCAAAGAGAGACATCTTGACTTCCTCTTTTCCTATTTGAATACTCCTGATTGCCTTCTCTTCTCTGATTGTTCTAGCCAGGACTTTCAATACTATATTGAACAGGAGGGGTGAGAGTGGGCATCCTTGTCTTGTTCCAGTTTTCAGGGGAAATGGTTCCAGTTTTTGTCCATTTAGGAGTATGCTGGCTGTGGGTTTCTTGTAGACGGCTTTTACTATTTTTAGGTATGTTCCCCGTATGTCTAGCTGTTCGAGGGTTTTTATCAAGAAAGGGTGCTGGATTTTATCAAAAGTTTTTTCTGCACCTAATGATATAATCATGTGGATTTTGTTTTGACATCTGTTGATGTATTTAATTACATATATGGTTTTACGAATGTTGAACCAGTCTTGCATCCCAGGGATGAAGCCTACTTGGTCATGATGGATGATTTTTAAGATGTGTTGTTGAATACTCCAGTTTGCTAGGATCTTGTTGAGAATTTTAGCATCTATGTTCATCAAAGGTATTCACCTATAGTTCTCTTTCTTTGTTGGGTCTTTACCTGGCTTGAGTATCAATGTGATGTTAGCTTCATAAAATGATTTGGGGAGAGTTCCGTCTTTCTCAATCACCTGGAATAACTTCAGTAGGATTGGTATAATCTCCTCCTTAAATGTCTTGCAGTATTCTGCTGGAAAGCCATCTGGTCCAGGGCTTTTTTTTGGTATGTAGTTTTCTTATTACATAGTCAATTTCCTTGATTGTTATTGGTCTATTTAGGTTCTCAATTTCTTCTTGTTTCCACCTAGGCAGGTTGTGTGATGACAGAAAGTCCTCCATTTCTGAAAGGTTTTCAAGTTTGTTTTCATACAAGTGTACATAGTAGTCTCTAATGACCTTTTGATTTTGGTAAGATGTTTCTTCATTTTCATTTGTTTCCAGGTATCTTTTAATCTCTGTTTTGATTTCATCATTGACCCAGGAGTTGTTTAGCATCATGCTATTTAGTGTCCTTGTCTTTGTGGGTTTTGGGGGGACCTTGGTGTTAATGTTAATGATTATTTTTATTCCACTATGGTTCGAGAAGGTGCATGGTAAAATTTCAGTCCTTTTAAATTTGCCTATGCTTAACTTTTGACCAAGTATGTGGTTGATCTTAGAGTACATTCCATGTGGTGATGAGTACAATGTGTATTCTGTGGTCTTTGGATGGAGGGTTCTGTAGGTATCAAATAAGTCCATTTGACCAAGAGTCACATTGAGGTTTCAGATCTCATTGCTGATTTTTTTTGTCCTGATGATCTGTCTAGGGTTGTGAGTGGGGTATTAAAGTCCCCAGCTATGATGGTATTGGAGTCGATTTCTTTTTTTAGTTTACCTAGGAGCAGCTTTATGGAAGTTGGTGCTCCTATGTTTGGTGCATATATGTTTAGGATGGATATTTCTTGTTGATGGATTGAACCTTTTATCATTATGTAGTGGCCTTCTTTATCTTTTTAAATTTTTGATAGCTTAAAGGGTATTTTGTCTGAGATTAAGATTGCGACTCCTCCTTTCTTTTGTGTTCCATTCGCCTGAAAATTTGTTTCCCATCCTTTTATTTTGAGTCTATGAGTGTCCTTTCTTGTGAGGTGAGTCTCTTGAAGGGAATAGAATGTTGCCTGATGATATTTTATCCATTTTACCATTCTATGTCTTTTCAGTGGTGCATTTAGTCTATTCACATTCAAACTAATTATTGAAATGTGAGAGTTGATCCCTATCATAATTAGTTCTTACAGAGTTGTTTTTCCTGTTTGTGTGTTGTCTTTCTTTTGGTTTTAGAGTTGGATCATGTGTGTTTTTTGACTTTTTCCTGTACTCTTGTGAAGAACGTTGTTGTTCTTTTTTCCTTTTCTTCTGTGTTCAATACTTGCTTAAGTGTTTCTTGTAGAGGTGGTCTTGTGGCAGCATAAGTTCTTATGGATTGGATATCTGGGAAAGATTTCAATTCTCCCTCACTGATGAAGCTTAGCTTGGCTGGGTAGGTTATTCTAGTTTGAAATTGTTTAACTTTTAGAACTTTGAAGATAGGACTCCAAGCTCTTCTAGCCTGGAGGGTTTCTATAGATAAATCTGCTACTATTCTAATTGGTCTTTCCTGATAGGTAGTCTGACCTTTTTTTCTTGCAGTCTTTAGGATTTTTTCTTTTATGCCTACTTTGTGTCTGGGAGTTGGTCTTCTCATTTGTTGTCTTGCAGGGGTTCTCTGAATCTCTTGTGTTTGAATTTTTTCATCATTGAAGAGATGAGGGAAGTTTTTTTGAATGATTTCATGAAATGTTTGTTCCAGTGTGACCTCTGTTTCTCTCTCTGCCTCAGGAAGCCCAATTACTCTTAGGTTCAGTCTCTTGAAGTGATCATTCATCTCTTGAAGGTTTTTTTCTGTCTTTTTGAGCTTCTTTTCTATGCTTTTGACAGTTTGGGTTAGTTCTGTGTTTTGGTCTTCGAGCTCTGAGATTCTTTCTTCTGCTTGACTAATTCTGCTTTCCATGCTTATTAGTTTGTTATTTATTTCCATCACAGTATTATTTACTGCTGTTATCTGACATCAGCTCTTTCCTATTTTCCTCTTATCTCTCCTCAATTTTTTAAATTCTCTCCATTAATGTCTTGATGTCTGGGTTTGTTGCATGTGACCAGTCATTCTGGGGGCTCTTCATTGTTTGTGTTCTGGAGTCTGTTTTCTCAGTGTCTGATCTCCCAGGGATCTGTGTGAGACCTGTATTCTTCTTTTGGTTTTTCTTCATTTGTGCGGTTTTTTTCCCTCCCTACTTTTTCCTTCCCTCCACGTCACTGTCTTCTTTAATTCTGTTATTCAGGGGTAGAGGGATTGTTTTTACTTCTGTTTGTTCAATCTCCTATTATTCTTTATGTATGCCCTCTTACTTTGTTCAATTCTGGAGTTGCACTGTAGGTTGGTGGTGGTTCTTTTTGCAGTTTTGAGATTTACTTAAGCGGGGAGCTGTGATTCAAAATCTATCTGCAGGTCCTGGTATCTGCCAACAGGTGTATGGATCATCTGAAATCCACTTCCCACTAGCTTGGAATCTATCCATGCAGTGGGGCTGTAGGTGTACTCCCTGAAATAAAATGAGGTTAGCGAGAGAAGAGAATGGAGCAGACAGTGGGGGGAAGAAGGAGGTGGAGAGAGAGAGGAGTAAGGGGGTAAACAGACGAGTGTACCAACAAATGGAGAGATAGAAACCTAAACTGAAACAGATAAAAACAATAGACCATGGCTACAGACTAGACTAACCAACTCCCATACAAAAAAAATTAAAACATACAATGATGCTAACATGCAAACTAACCAACCACCTTATTGGTGTGCTGTTCCTCCATACAAAGATATGGGTTACAGAGAGGAGAAAAGAGAAGAAAAGGAAGAGGAAAAAAAAGGAACAAAATAGTAGGAACAGAATCAAGTCATTAAACTAACAGAACCAATCGAGCACACTCTGAGACTTTTCGTTTAAGTCCAATGTCCTTTCAGCTCTGATTTCTAGCAGTCTTCTCAAGCTGGTAAATTAGTTCACAGTTGGGGCCAGTTGCCCCTGGCCTGCCATGAAGGACAGTTCAGATCACCCTCAGTTCACCACTGAAATCTGGCCTGTCTGTTTTTCCCGTTTTGGTGTTGTTACCTTGAATCGCCAGCAGGTGGTGCTATCTCAGTTGCTCGCCCCAGAGGGAGTGGAGCTGGACAGGAGCCGGGCAGAGGCCTAGATGGAAGCCTGCCTCAGGGCACATGGGAGGCCCATGGCTGGCAGGATGTCATGGTGGCAGCAGAGGTGGCAGCAATCCCAACAGATCTTGCCTGCAGGGGCTTCAAGGACTGAAGTCAAGGATCGCCTCAGGCACAGATGGCGTGATGCACTATGGCTGCCATAGAGGCCATGGCGTCGGCAGCTGCTGTGTCTGCAGCTGCAGTGGCTGTTCAGACCACTGTGATGCTCCAGCGGTGGCGATGGCCGAGCTCCATGTGAAGAGCAGGCTGCCGACGTTGGGGTCCGCAGCTCCCAGGGAGAGAGCCAGAGACCCTTTGCATTCTCCTTTGCAGAGGGTTTCATAGACCAGGTTGCCCCGTCACCATCTTGCTGGAAGTCTCCTCAGCTGATTTTTATATTGAGTTGGTATCCTGAGACCTGGCTGAATTTCTGTAATAGATTTTGCTTTGGCCTCTTGGAATTTTCCAGATAAATAATCATATGATCTGAATATAAGTCATCATTACTTCTTCCTTTCTAATCTGCATGCCTTTTGTTTCTTTGCCTTGCCTTATTGCACTGATTTGCACTTTTTTAATGCAAGGCAGAATTCAAGTGGTGAGAGCAATGTTACCTTATTCTCTGTTCTAGGAAGTGTACTATTTAGTTTTTTGCCATTAAATATGATGTTACCTGCATATTATATCAGATTGAGGATCTCCCTTATAATCCTAGTTTGCTGAGAGATATTTTTTCTTTTTAAAAATAAATATATCTTGAACTTCATCAAATGTTTTTCTGTAATATTAAGAAGATCATATGTTTTTACCTGTTTGGTTCCATTATGGTTGAATTATGTTGTTTGATTTTTGAATGTTAAGTCAGCGTTATATTCCTAGAATAAACTCTACTTTGTCATAACATATTATCCTTTATCTATATTGCTGTATCATTCCATCCCTTATGGTTTGTGCTTTTAAATTTTTTATTTTTGAAGTCTCTGTCAACCATACATCACAGAGGCATTGTACTCTTCTACATTTCTAATGACTTAATACTTTATTTTTATATGAAGAATTTTAAACTGACATCAGTTTAAAATGTAGCCTAAGGTAGGAATCCTTTTTACTATTCTCCACATAGTAAACCAGGCTTCCAAACTGTCTAAGAATTTGCCCCCCCCACCATTGATTTTTGGTGCCACCTTTATTGCCTATGATATTCCCAAATATATCTGGGCCAATGTCTGTGTTACTCATGATACTTCACTGGTCTATTTTTTAAATCCATATAAGAAAACCACAATGTTTTGTTTTATTATTTTACAATAACTTTGCATTATATCTTAATTTTTCATATGATTTTACACCCCTTCCCATAAACTTTAGTTTTCTTTTGTAAATTAACTTAGTTCTTCCTGGACTTTTATCCTTCCCTATAAATTTTATATTAAATTTAGTGAGTTAAACAATAAATGTAACTATATAGTTCCGTGGAATCACATTGTACTTGTAGACTAAACTGAGAGATAATTTACATACATATAATAGTTAATCACCTCATCTAAGAATGTAGGCTATTCATGTATTCAAATTATCTTTTGTATAATTTCTTTACATTCTAAACTTTCATGTAAGAGCACTTTATGATGTTAATTCTTAGATGCATTATAGTTTTTGTTGATGGTGTAAACTGTATTTTATTTTTTAATATATGATTTCTAGTTGATTATTGCTGTATTGTTAAATTTTTACTAGTATTTACATTATAAAGATATATACACATTATTTACTTTCTTAAAATTAATAGTTTTATCTATCAGCTTTATTACTTTTTCTGAACAGTGAGCACATTGTTTGAAAATAATGACATTTTTATATTCCCCTGATTTCATCATTTTCTTTCCAGCAAATTAATTTCAGGTTTTAAGTTTTCCTTAGGTATCTTTTTACCTGCTTTCTACAAGTTTTAATATGCTGGACTCACACCATTAGTTACAAATAGTTGTTTTCATTTGTACTGACTCCATGATAAGTATGTCTTAAAGGTATGTCTGTGTATGTGTTTACGCACGTGATTACAGATTTTAAGGTGTTGAATTTTCAGAAGTGTAGATTTTTATTAGACCTAAAAACTGAGTTGATGAATGACATTAACTTCTAAAAATGTCTTGATATCTGAGTGGGAAAGGATCAGACTGTGCTGGTTACGCTCCATTTTCCCAGAGCCCTTCTTTGCCTTTCTCTATGCTTCTACATGCTTTGGGGTGGGGGATCACTTCTATGGCCTCAAGCACTCAGGATCCCTGGGTCCTAGCTTCTGTTTAGGTTTCTCAAATGGGAGGAAATTGGCAAAAGAGTGTAGGAGGAGAGAAGTGGGACCGCGTAATTCCCCTGTTCCCTGCCTGCTTTGCTGGAATCCTGCCCTGGCTGTATGTATCCTCCATGGCTACAGCTCCCTTGACTTCCTTCATCAGAGACCAGGCACATCGTTTTCCCCTACTGGCTTTTCAGTTTAAAGTAGTAATTCCTTCCTGCTATTGTCAGTTGCTGGTTTCTCATCATCCTTTGCTGATTTCCTTAACTCTTCCTGCACGCTTGTCAAAGGTCTCTTCATTAGCTATTTTTCCACTTGAATTATTTTTGAGTGTGCCCTTTACTGCTTGTCAAGACCCTTACTGATCCATACTCCAGCAGGAAATGTCAAATAAAAACATGATAGCACCATTTGGAATCATCAAATGCTTGACTGAAAGCAACACTACACTGGACAAACAATAAGTTCTATTCCAACATCCCCTCTCCTACATGCACCGTCAAGTCAAGCACCTCAACCTTAATAACTGTGGGCCATTACTGGATCCAGGTTTTAAGTAACCAACTCAACAGCAGTTAATAAAACTCTTGGATCCTTGAACTATGCAGCAAACGTGGAATCCTAAGGTTGTGCCCCCTATCTGAATATATGTAGTCTGATCTACTCCCTTTGGAATCCAATTTGGAAAGTTCCTGTAACTCTTTTGGTGCATTTATTACCTCTTCCCAGAGCATTCTTACTTCCATGTTTGGAGTTTACCTTCTTACAGTACTAGCAGCAGTAGGAGGTGGTACAGCAAGGCTGTGAGAAGAAAGGGCTTCCATGTGTAAGTCAACAGCTTCAGGTGATTTCCCCAAAGAAATGCTGGATTACTCAGATTATGAGAAAACCTTCTTCCAGAAGGGTATGAGGATTCACAATTCTCAGATTTCATCTTCATCTACCCTAATGTCTTTATCCAAGATTCTCCCCTAGACAATACCCTTAGTTAGCATACGACCTTGGTGTGATTTTCATCCATGTTCTCTATGTTTGCTAGAAAGAGAAAGGATTCCTTTAAGACCATCTTAAAGTCTTTCTGATTCTTTGTCTAGGCCTTGAGTTAAGAGGCTAAATCCTTAAGCTTCTTTTTTTTTTCCTGTAGGCCCTTAGTGCAGTTGAAACAGTTGCCCCACCACCCCATCCTATGTAATCACCATTATCACCATGGCAATTAAGTGCCTCAATCACTCTCTCTCTCTTTCCTTTACCTTCCACTTGTAATTTACTCTATATCATCACCAGGGATAATTTTAATAACTGTAATCATAGATTATCAGTGTCTTCATAAAGATTATCTATGTTATCAGAAATATGAGCAATTCTACCTCAGAGTTTAATTCTTCAGAATATGAGGGTTGTAGTATTCCTGGTACCAATAACCCTGTTAGTTAGGGTCCTTGTAGGAAAGAGATGTATGCTTTAAAAGGACAATTTACAGACATGTGAGCAAGGTCAGGTGTCACCAAGTGATGGAGAAACAACCAAGGACCAGAGATAGTGGAAATCTGCTCTCCAGGTCTGAAAGATCAAAAAGAGAAATCAGAGTTACTAGAAGCTGGTGAGATTAAGGAAAGAGCCTTAGAAGAGGATAGTCCCTGATAGTCATCCACAGGAGTCTTAGAAGAGGATAGTCCCTGACAGTCTGATCAAAGTAAGGAGGGATTCAGGAAAAAAAACACCCCGATCTTTCTCTCTTCCAGCCCTCTGCTCCCCTGCTAGTTTCTTCCAATGGCTAGGCCCAACAAGAATCTAGGTTCAGGGAAGACCAGGTAATACATTTTATTTTGGTCAGCTTCTAGGGTCACTTGGAAAGATATAAAAGGGCATAAGATTGATCCGGGTAGAAGTGTGCTGCATCTATTTGTCCAGACTACTTAGTAGCAGTTGGTAGCTGTTGCCACTGCTATATGTGAAAATAGAAGGTGAGAAATCTAAGTGTTAGAGACAATGGTATAACAACTGCAATAGTGCAATAGTCTGACAAGTAAGTTCCTCACCCATGGGTATTCCAAGCATGGATGCTTCCCACTCCACTCAGGCATCACCAGTCACTCAGTAAATTGCCTTTCTCTTCCACACGAGATCCTGTACTTTGTGGTATCTGCACTTTCTAGTCTTGCACTGATTGGATTGAAGAAGTAAATTGCTTTACCCTAGAGCAAGTGCAGAGTGAAAAGGTAATAGTATTTATTTTTCTTGAGCAACCAACTAGGGAAACAAAATGCTTTATAACTCAAAAAATAAAACAGGGTAGACACTAGGTTTAGGGTAACATGCTTGCCAATGCAACCTTTCAATACACTTATCCACTTCAAATCTGTAGCACTGATAGTCCATGTTAGAGTGACAGTATTTTCCAAGTTCATAACACTCATTTGAATACATGTAAATTCTGACATGGCCACACTAAAACCTCAGCCCAAAGACCCAAATTTTAGGAAGTAAGTTAAAGGATAGTACATCGATATGGATCACATGTTTTTCTGAATAACTACCTGAAGTTCTATATTGAAATAGACAACCTCACATAATGATACTTAATATCTGGTGGATCAGAAATACATAGCCGAATTCCT